>NC_133777.1:41029016-41185322 GCF_003597395.2 Chelonoidis abingdonii
TCTGGAGGTTTGTGCTTTTTCTGGGTCTTTTTGTTTCCTCGGCTGTGAGTAAACAGAGCTTTTAAAAGCTCTGTTTACTCACAGCCGAGGAAACAAAAAGACCCAGAAAAAGCACAAACCTCCAGATTGTCCCAGGGCGGGAAAAAGTTACGGGGAAAGAAAGAGAGAGAGAATCAACTCTGTTCTCTTGTGTTTGAGGTTTTTCTCTAGTTACTGCTACGAGACAAAGGGAGGGGTGAATCTCTTTGTGTGAGCTTAACTAGGTTGAATGCATAGCCTCAAGGGGAAGTAGATTATCCTCGCTGGGTTGTATTCAAGGAGCATAGTAAGGCATCGCTCCGGCGAACCCAAAAAAAGGGGGGGAAGCTGGGGGATGAGATAGGGAGACCCAGGGGGCTCTGGGTCTTGTGGGGTCCCTCAGGAATAAGTTGGGGCGACTTGGAGGCTGATAGTAGCCTCAATACTATCTGGTGGCAGCGAAATAAGATCCAAGCTGGATATAAGCTTGGGGAGGTTCACAGTAAGCACCCAGATTTTGTACGCTAATGTCCAGATTTGGAACAGAGTTTACCACACCATGGACCAATTTTAAAGACTTGTTAGGAAGATATGTAAATAAATAGAGCTTTGAGAGATAGAAGGGTAGATGTTTGCTCAAGTCTTATGATGTAAGCAAACAAGTCTTGTCTATTGCCATAGCTTTGATTCAAAGATCAAAAAAGGATTTAGGAAGACGCTTGAGTGAAATAGTATTATTGTCTATATGTCTCTTTGAAGGTTGTGGTAACCTGTATCTGAACTGTTTAATGGATATATTATCTTATGATAATTGACATGATGTTTGGGAGAACTTAAGCCTGTTGTGTTCTCAGGACAAAAGGCTGCAGGAAATGTATAAAAAGTCTGGGACACAATCCTTCTTCATTTCAGATCTGCTTTGGGTTTCAAGAGGGGGAAACCTTAAGCCACAAGGATTGAGATCCCTAGTCACTGACTGGAGTCACCCTGAATATGGATATTGGACTATAACCTATGGACTATATCTAAAAGGACGTTTGGCAACTACAAACTCATCTCTAGTCTAATATGTACCTGAACCTCAAGAATTGAATTCAAGTCTGTATGCCTCTATCTCTTTTCAAGTCTCTATCTCTTTTCTTTTTAAATACATTTTAGTTCAGTTTACAAGAACTGACTATAGCATGTATTTTGGGTAAGATCTAAGTTATAATTGAACCTGGGTGTGTGCCTGATCCTTTGGGATTGGAAGAACCCTTTCTTTTATATGATAAAACAAGATTTTCAGTAATCATCATCATATCTGACATGTGTGTCTGGATGGAGGCCTGAGGCTGGGTACTTTACGGGAACTGCATTGTTTGAACTTCTGAGTAACCAGTGAAGTAATACAGAGGCTGTTTGGGGCTGACTTGGTAAATCTAAGTATTGGAATATCCACCAGCTTTTGGGGTTTGTCTGGCCCATTCTGTTTGCAATTCACTCTAACTGAGTGACCTCAGCTGGCTTCCACAGGCAGCATCATCAGAGGACCCCATGGGGGTGACAGTTTGTGGGCAGGTGGGGTTGGTGGGATGGACAGCCCAGGGAGGACAAGTCTTACTGTAAGTGACTCTGCCCCTTCTCCTGGTCTAGCTGGTCTCCAGTGGAAGGCACCAGAGACAGCTACAGCTGTGGTGAGACTGGGAACTGTGGATTGCTTGGAGCAGTGGTTCTCAGCCAGAGGTTCGGGGCCTCCTGGGGGTCTCCACATAGGCGCCAACTTTCTCGGCACTGGTGGTTGTGCACTCCCCCTGCCCCTTTCCCCACCCCTTGTCCTGCCTGACTCCACCCCATCCTCATCCCTGGCCTCGCCCCCATTCCAACCCCATCCCCAAAGTCCCCGCCCTAACTCCACCCCTCCCTGCCCCTATTGGATCCCTTCCCCAAATCCCCACCCTGGTCCAGCCTTCCCCAGTGCACCATGTTCCTCCTCCTCCCTCCCTGCCCTGCGAATCAGCTGTGTTGTGGTGCAAGTGCTGGGAGGTAGGAGAAGCAGGAAGTGGCGCCGGGCTTGCGGAGGAGGCAGAGGTGAGCTGGAGTGGGGGAGGGTCATGGGGAGCTGCTGGTGGGAGCTAAGCACCCACTAATTTTTTTCCATGGGTGCTTCCACCCACCTGGAAAAAATCGTGAAGTCTCATCCTGGGGCAAGGTGGGGGGAATTATTCATAACAGTGAGAGTTGAAGAGGGAAGTGGCACAACCAGAGTCAGGGGGTTTTCCACTGAATACCTGCCCCAGCCCATCACAGCTAGGCTGTGAAGAGCCTTGGCAGCTAGGCTGGTGCATCAAGTGATGGTCTATGATCAACAGTTCTGTAGGCAGAATTATAAAGCAATTGCTGCCCATCATACTAGGCAGCACCATGCCAGGGCCCTCCGTGCTGCACAAACACAACTCCCACTGCTCCAACTGCAGCATCTGCTAATGCATGAAGCAGTGACCTCCCTATTGTGGGATGCTTAAGTGCCAGGGATGCAGCAGACGTTCTCAGTTCTAGTTCGAACCCTGGCTTTTCTCTTCCAGCAGCTGTGGAGCCTGTGGTGCTGGTGGGGTTAAGCGCGACAGCTGCTACCCCAGCTTTGGCCTGTCTTACTCTGGGACCTTTTCTTGTAGGCACAAACTGCAGCCAGTCCCCGCCCGAGCTGCCAGGTGACTCTGCCATCAGTGCAGAGTAAATGAAGAGCGCTGAGCAGCCTGAGGCGGCTGCTGCCTTCCTGAAGGAGATGTTCCCACTAGTGAATGGGTGAGGAAGGAAGTGACCCCTTTAGTTATATCTCAGACTCTCCCATGCACCAGGGGGGCAGGAGGTCAGACCTGTGGGCTCTTTGGAAATCACCTTTAGTCCCTTTCAGGAGCCTCCCTGGAAGAGGCAGGGTGCGCAGTAGGGAGCTGCATTTCAGAGTGAGGCTTTGTTTCCCAGGAGCCCCATGTTGCTATCTCACATGGGGATAGCATGTCTCTGCTTGGAGGGGTGTTGGGAGGGGAGTATCCATTAGCGACTGTGAGGCACTGGCTTCCTATGGTGACAAAGGTCAGATAAGCAGGGCCGGATTTTCAGTAAAGCTCAGCATCCACCTACTCTGCTCCTAACCCAGTGAGCTGAGCTCTTCTCAGCTGCGTCCAGAGTGGGGCTGGGAAGATCTCCAGGGAAAGGTGGCCCATGGAATGTTTTTTCTGCTGCCTCTTGTTCCATGCTCAGCTCACTGCCTCGGGACAGCCCTGGCAGACACTGGCTTCCAGAGCAGATGTGCCTTCCTCCAAGGGGCTCTGCTGTTGGGAGTGGCGGGGTCCCATCCCATCTCTGCCCTGCTCTGGGCAAGTCACTTAGTCCCAGTTCCTCAATGATATTTAAACTCCCAACTTCCATTGAATTTAAATCAAGGGAAGGCAGGAGTCAAAGAAGCTTTCTGTATCTGGACCTTAGGGCTGGTCTACACAATGTCATTAAATCAACATTCCCCACATTAGGTTGAATTTATAATATTCTTCTCTACACTACAGAGCCCTTCCTGCTGACCTAAAAGGCTTTTAAAATCAACACCTGTACTCCACCTCAATGAGAGGAGTAGCACTAAATTCAATCTTCCTGGGTCGAATTAAGGGTAGTGTAGACACAGCACTGTGTATTTTGACTTTTTTGGCCTCCGGGAGGTGTCCCAGAGTGCTCCAACGTGTCCGCTCTGGACAACACTTTCAACTCCACTGCACTTCAGCCAGGTAAACAGGAAAAGCTCCAGGAAATTTTGAATTTCATTTCCTGTTTGAGTAGTGTGGAGAGCTCACAACCACAGCTGACCATGGCTGCCCAGGTATGCAAATACGCTCTGGCATGGAGCATACAGGAGACACTGAATCTGATTGTTCTGTGGGGAGAAGAGTCTATGCAGGCAGAGCTCCAAACCAGCAGAAGAAATGCTGACATCTATGCCAAAATCGCACAGGGCATGGGGGAAAAGGCTACACCAGGGACACACAGCAGTGCTGTGTAAAAATAAGGTAGCTCAGGCAAGTGTATCAGAAGACAAGGGAAGTCAACAGTCACTTTGGTGCTGAAGCGCAGACATGCCATTTCTATGAGCATCTGCATGCAATTCTAGGCAGGGACCCCACCAGTATCCCAACACTCTCTGTGGATACCTCCCAGGGGCCTCAAGCAACCAACAACGAGGAGAACATTGTTGATGAGGAAGAAGAAGAGGAGGAGAATGCACAGCAGGCAAGCGGAAGATCCGTTTTCCACGACAGCCAGGACCTTTTCCTAATTCTGGAGCCAATCCCCTCCCAGGACCCACTGGTGCGGGACAGTGTTGACAAGGAAGGCACCTTGTAATAACATTATAGGAGTGAAATGCAATTGTGGTTGATGTTTAATATGAGGTAAACAATTGGGATGCAGTGGTGGTGAGTACAGCCACGCAAAGGGTGCTCCCCCGAAAAGCTGTTTATGTGCCAAGAGTTTCCACACTAACAAATTTCCCTGGGGTGTGCCCTGACACCACCTACCCTTTCTTGTGTGCTCACCATGCCTGCCTGCAAATCAAAATCTGCTGCCCAGCGCGCTGCCATGTGTTGTACCTTACCGACAAGCTCTTCTTTCATAACACAAAATTTGGCTGAGTACCTCAGGGAATGTATTTACTGCTGTGAATTGTTCCATTCATTGCAACAGTTAACCTTTTGTTTTCAACAATGTATGTTTTTCCTTGCAGCTGGAACATGTTCTCTGGGTGCGTCCTCCACTCCAGCCCAAAGGCTGTCCCAGATTAGAAGGCGAAAAAAGTGGACAAGGGAAGACATGTTCTGTGATTTGATGCGTTCCTCCAAGGCCGACAAGGCCCAGCTGAATGCATGGAGGCTGCTATCGGAGAGCATGTGCACCAAGAGGGCAGGAAAGCATGCAGGGAAGGAATGTAACGTGCAAGAGGAAATGTTGCAGCTTATGGGGGAGCAAACAGACATGTTGAGGCATCTGGTTGAGGTGCAGGGAAGGCAGATAGACCTTAGAGTCCTGCTGCACCCAGTGATGAACCAGCTGTCGTCCTCACCAAGTTCCATATCCTCCTCTCCCAGACGTCCTAGAATGCGGGAGCAGGGAGGGGGAGAAGCTCCTTGAACTCAACTCCAGGGGATGGTTCATGGAGCAGAAGGCCCCCGTTCCCACAGCTTTGATTGCTAGACAGTGCAATTGTAGTAAGCTATGTGTCCTTGCCCCTCCTTCCCTGTGTTATCAGGCCCTTAGACCCTGGTTGTCATTGCTATTCATTGCTGTCTCTGTTCAATGTTGGTTAGCATAATAAAAATGCATAAATGGGGGACAAGAGACTCTTTATTCACTGTGCACACTGTGGTTGGGGGGGTTAGTTTACAGGGCAGTACATGCAAAAAAGGGGGTAGCTTGGTAAGGAACAACACACTGAACTGTCACATCAGTGATGGATCATTCATGAAACTGGTTTTCAAAGCCTCTCAGAGATGCAATGTGCCTCGATATTCTCTTCTTATTGCCCTGGTGTCTGGCTGCTCATAACTGGCATCCAGGTGATCTGCCTCAAACCCCCCCGCCACACACTGCGCCAAAAACTTTCCCCCCTTACTTTCAGATATTATGGAGTACACAGCAAGCAGCAACAACAATAGGAATATTGCTTTCGCTGAGATCTAACCTAGTGAGTAAACTGCGCCAGCGCCCCTTTAGATGTCCAAAGGCACATTCTACCACCATTCTGCACTTGCTCAGCCTATGGTTGAACTGCTCCTTACTGCTGTCCAGGCTGCCTGTGTACAGCTTCATGAGCCACGGGAGCAAGGGGTACCTGAGTCTCCAAGAATAACTATTGGCATTTCAACATCATCAATGGTAATTTTCTGGTTTGGGAAGGAAGGTCCTTCTTGCAGCTTTCTGAAGAGACTGGAGTTCCTAAAGATGCGCATGTCACGTTCCTTTCCTGACCATCCCACGTTGATGTTGATGAAATGGCCCCTGTGATCCACTAGCACTTGCAACACCATTTAGAAGTAGCCTTTCCAGTTTATGTACTCTTTGGCAAGGTGGTCTGGTGCCAAGATAGGGATGTAAGTTCCGTCTATTGCCCTACCACAATTAGTGGATGGCTTTGCCGCAATGAGGTTCCCTATGTCCTTCACATTTCCCAGAGTCACTACTCTTCTTAGCAGAAATGAACTGATTGCCCTGGCTACTTGGATCACAGCAGCCCTCATGGTAGATTTACCCACTCCACACTGATTCAGACTGACCGGTAGCAATCTGGTGTTGCAAGCTTCCACAGGGCTATCGCCTCTCGCTTCTCAACTGTCAGAGCAGGTCTCATTTTGGTATTTCTGTGCATCAGGGTTGCGGAAAGCAATTTGCAAAGTTCCATGAAAGTGGCCTTATGCATTCGAAAGTTATGCAGCCACTGGGAATCATCCCATACCCGCATCACAATGCGGTCCCACCAGTCTGTGCTTGTTTCCCTGGCTCAGAAGCGGTGTTCCACTGTGTCAACAAGCCTGGCTGTCATGGCCAGTATGTGCAAATTGCTCCGTTCCATGGCTTCCAACACGGCTATTTGCCTGGCATCACATTCTTCTGCACGGCTGCTCCTGGCTAGGCTCTGCAAATAGTGCAGGACGATGTGCGAGGTGTTTGTGATGCTCACAACAACGGTATACAGATGAGTGAGGTCCATGCTTGCTGTGCTATGGCATCTGTGACCTGAAAATGATTGTTTGCCATTGCTTTCGAGAAGGGAGGGAGGAAGGTAGGAACCAGGTGCATCATGGGAGGCTGACAATATGTACCCAAAACACCTCATGAAAATGTTTTTGCCCCATCAGGCAGTGGGAGCCTAACCCAGAATTCCAATCAGCAGCCGGAACTGTGGGATAGCTGCTCAAAGTGCATCGCTCCGTGAGTCAGTGCTACCCATGGCAGTGGGATGTGCGCCGCAGATGGAATGTGCATAGTGGGGACATACACCATCGATTTTGTAAAATCGGATGCTACAGGTCAACTTGAATAAATTCGACCTGTTTTCGTTGTGTAGACAAGTCCTTAGTCTCTCTGCCTCAGTTCCTCTTCCGTGCTATATACTTCCCTCCCTCTGAGCAGGGGTGCTGGAACAATTTATATAGTGGGGGTGCTGAGAGCCATTGAACCCAACATTAAACCCTGTATATAAAGGGAACCACTTCAAGCCAGGGCGTGTGGCTGCACCCCTATGAGTCTGAGTAATATTGTGAGGTCAAATACATTACGAGCATGAGATGCTAACATCTTGTGCAGCAGGGGGCCGCAGCTACCTTAACTAGCAGGGTTAAGAGGCCAGTGGACATCCAGTTGCTCAGTCACTGATCTCCCTTTCAGAGTAGCTCTGGGGGCAGAAGCAATCTACGGTGTTTGCTTTGCAGCTGGGAACAGAACTCCTGCGAGCCAGATCTGAAGGCCTCTGCCGCCCCCTGCTGGAAGCAGAGAAGAGCTGCCCCCGGCTGGGCCTCAGCCTGGGCAATCAGCCAGCCGCCTCCACGGCTGAAGCGTCACTAAATCTGCGCTCAGCTGACAGGCTGCAGCGCCGTGGGGTCTGTGGTCACCTGACCGCGCTGCGAGATCAGCTGATGGGTTCCGGCCCTGCCGTGGGCGTGGCCAGGCGTTGCAGAAGCAGCAGGAAACCATGGTGAGCGCAGGGGCGGTGCATGGCTGGGGGGTGTCAGGGCTTTGCTGGGATTTGGGGGCCTGGGGCCATGCAGAGCTGTGTCCCCGGGGCAGCAGGGACTCCGGGTAACAGCTGGAGCCATGGCTGAGGACTCCCCGTTGCTAGCCCAGTGCTTGGGATTAGCCAGGCCAGTGTCACCAGCTTCCTAACATGGGCATCTGGGAGGTGGGTTAAATATTGTGTCTGGCTTAAAAACTGCTCCCTCTCTCCAGTGACCTGAGATCAGTGGGGCCCCGGGAAGGAGCTGGAGCAAACAGAAAGAGCTGCCCCTTTGCACAGTAGGTAATTGGCCCGGGGCACCCACAGTGGCAGCCTTTTGAGTTCTAATACCTCCTCTTAGTTAAGTGTGCTCAGGGTAAATGAATCTCATGCTTCAGGGTGCAGGCCAGTAGCCTGCAGAGGTCAGGAAGGAAACACTGCTTTCCTGCCTCACCCCCACCCCCAAAGTGCTGTACTGCAGGATGGGGCAAGTGAAAACTTGTAATGCATCTTTCCTCTGAAGCAGCCAGGGCTGGGGGCAGGATGCCGGGCGTGATGGGCTGTTGCTGTAGCAGCATCTATGTTTCTAAAATAGGGAGTAATAAAGGCATCAGCACTGGATGTGCAGGGGAACAAGTGAACATTGAATGGATAATTTCAGAGCCATGATAATGTTAAACACCTTGGGGCTGGGGATCGGCTGTCCTGCTCCCCTCAACCCAGACATCCCCTGCTCTGAAAGGCTTATGCCTGGTTCTGTAGCCTGTGAGACGCTAGAGACTTGAGACGCATACATGAGACGCTAGAGACTTGTCCCCTTGCTCTCACTATGTAACTGCAACGGGTATAAAGAAGTTGCTCCAGGATGCAGGCTCATGGTCTGTACCAGCATTTGCTGTGTTAAACTGCTGAAGCTGTGGTGTAACTGGTAGCTATTAGGAACAGGAAGGGGCCATCTGCCCTGCCTCACCTTCATCCCCACCCCTTCATCAGACTGATCCCTCTGGGCACACCCCAGCCCCATCCATCTCTTTCCTTCTCTGAGATGAGTCTCTCTCTCTCTCAGACTCTGGGCCCAGTTCAGCCTGGGGAGAAGCCCAGTGAATTCAGGGCAGTTGTATCCCCTTATGCCAGGGCTGAGCTTGGCCAGCTGTGTCCAGTCATTCTCCCCAGGAGTTTGTTCCAAAAGGTGATGACCTCCGTGCCCGGAGCCACTGCGCCTGAGTTTGCAGGGGTGTTATACGGTGGGGACTCAGGGCCTGAGGAGGAGAGTTATTTGTACAGCTCCGGATTGACCCAGCTGCCATCCGACTCTGCAGCAGGCTCAGCCAGAGCAGAGACCAAAGATGAGGGCAGCCAAGTACCCAGAGAGGATAGAAATCTAGGGGTGGCTCTTCTGGTGCAGTGGGGGCAGGGCAGCAATAACGGTGGGAAATGAGGGTTCTCCTGCTCTGGCAAGAAGAGCTGGGCTGCCCTGCAAAGGACACTCTACTGCTGACGTCCCCTGGCCCAAAGGCTGCCTGGGTCCTAACTGCCCCGATCTTCTCCTTCCAGAGGTTCCGGTTCTGTGGAGACTTAGACTGTCCCGACTGGGTCCTGGCTGAAATCAGCACCTTGGCCAAAATAGTTAAGTGGAAGCTTTCTCTTTCTCTGTTTTCTTCTGGATCTTACCTTGGGATCTGAGCAATTTTTGCTCTTAAACCCTCCCCAGAGATGCTATCAGGTGCTGTGAACCAGACAATCAGCACGAAGCCTTGGCTGTCAAGAGGGGTATCTACGGTCTGGGGGAGCAATGGGAATATCTGAGTGATGCATCCCGATCTGAGCTCTGGGACTCGGGGTATCTGGTGAAGGGGGAGAGCTCAGGTCCCTGAGCCACTGGCATGAACTCTGTGCCTGTCTCTGGCTGACTGCGCTTCCCTAAGATTGCAGGGAGAGGCTCAGGAACATAGAACAGGCTTTGACTGAGGGCTCGAGCAATACACTCAGTGCAGCACAAGAGCTGGCTAGGGCTTTAGCCTGGCCATTGCATCCAGGACTCAGGGGGTCTCTTTGGAATCCAAACCATGGTGTTCCCCAAAGTGGCAGAGAAGTGAGTTTTTTAACAACCCAAACCAGTGACTGTTTGGCTGGGGCAGGGCAAGGTTGAAATGGGTTCCCCTCATGTGGCAGAGAGCGTGTGTTTTGAGGGGAGCTCAGACTCCTGCCAGGCAGTGCCCGCTGGGCCCAGTGCTGTGGTGGGGTTTTATTTTCTTGCTCTTCCTTTCCAGTCCTCGGTGAAGCTGAAGCTCATCTGTGGCCAGGTGCTCAAGGACCTGCAGGGAGAGGGGATTGATGTAAGTGAAGGGCATTCTTCTCCCACGTTAGCCCCGCTGAGCAGGGATCCAGCGATCGCAGAGACTAAGTCTCCCCTCCCCCTGGCTGAGTGGCGTGGGCCATGTCGAGCTGTTCGGCCTCGGGGCAGGCACTGCGGTGGAGTGTGTGTGTGTATGTGGGGGGGTGTATCAGAGTGGGAGTCAGCTATTCCTAGCACTGCCACTGATCTTGGGCAGGGTGCCTAAAGCCTGTGTCCCTATCTGTAAAATAAGGCCAGTGACACTCCCCTATCAGGGAGATCTGCTGGTGGAAAGGGCTGTACGGCTGCTAAGTACTAACTAGTAAGTGTTAGTGTCTGTTTCTCTAAGGGTCCTGTGTGGTCTGCTTCACCTCATCCACCCATTGGTCCTGCCATCACTAGGGTTGTGGCCGGTGGTTGACAACGTGGATTCCCTTGAGGTCTCCCAGCAAGGGAGTCTGGCCGCTCGGGGACATGGGGCTGAGCCATTTGTAACGCCCATCGCAGACAGCAGCTGCCCGCTGTTTGGATCATAGAGGTTGCCTGTGGGACATGTCTGGAGCACTAGCAGCCAGTGGGAATGGCCCATCCTGTACCTCCCCATTGTGAAAGCAGCTTGGGCTAGTGGGAGCCAGGAACCCAGGAGTCCTAGTCCCGATCACCCATGTGGCCTTGGGCAAGTTACTTAGGCTAAATCCAGCAGCTTCTAGTAATTTGGGTCCCCCCTTGAGATACCTTGGCCCCGTTACTCAGAAGTCCTGAGCCCCCACCGCTCCTATTGACTCCGAGTGCACGTGAAACCAGACGCCCCTTGTGGAGTGTTGGCCTTACCCTGGGGATCTGCTCAGCGAGGGCTCAGTGTTCATTCTGCACCATGCTGTGTGCGCTGGGAGTGGGGTCCCCTGGGGCTGATGGACCTGGGTGTTGCTCTTCTCTTGCAGTATGAAAAGATCCTGAAGCTAACATCGGATGCCAAGTTTGGTGAGTGTTGTTCCTTTCCAGAGCTGTTGGGTGTCCGTAGCCTGGGCTCCTCTAATGCTGTTCGTGAGGCTGTCATGGTGGATTTGGCTCTTTGCCTCACCCACCTTCCAGGGAGCTTTGCTGGCTTCATTACTAGAACTGCCATTCCTCTGTCTGTGCTCATGGCAGCGAGGCTGTGGCAAGCTGGTGGCTTCGGGATGCTAGTCCAGACTTTGGATGACTCTTACTTCCCCCTGGCCCATTCCACACCCCAGTGCCTGTCCTGAGAATATTTTACCTGCAGCGTTTATGGGCACCGGACTCAGCTTTGTTAGCCGCATTGCCTGAAAAGCGTTGCTGGGTGGCGTCACGAGTGGAGAGGCACGTCCTGAAGCAGTGAAGGCCTGAAGAGTTAATGCCCAGCCCCTGGAAACCAACCGCACGCTCTCCTCATGGGCAAGCACAGGAGCCCTGCTAATCTCCCCGGGTCCTTGCCCCTGTTCTGTTTGGGGGCAATGCTGCTAATCAGCAGCCTAACGAGTTCCCCCTGCTCACCCCAAACACTGCCCTGGCTTTATATTTGGGTGGTTCTGGGACTTGCGTTGGGCGGGGAACACCATTTCCCGAGTGTGTGGAAGTGCTCTGGGTCTGGTGGTTGTGGTAATCACAGTAGCAATCCGCACTTCCCAGATGCTGCCCAAACAGCTGAACAGCCGCCGTCCCTGCCCTGCAGAACTTGCTGTCTTAGTGTGGCAATGGGGAGGGGAGGGGAAGGGAGGGGTCCCAGGAACTCAGCCAGGTTAGCGTCACAAAGAGAAGGTTAAGGGGAGACTCGATGGGAGCCTGTAAGTACCTACATGGGGAACAAACAGCTGATAATGGGCGCTTCAGTCTAGCAGACAAACATCTAACATGAGCCAATGGCTGGAAGTTGAAGCTAGACAAACTCAGACTGGAAATAAGGTGTTTTTACAGGGTCATTAACTGATGGAACAACTGCCCAAGTGCTCTCCATCACTGGCAGTTTCTAAATCCAGATCTGCTCTGGTTCAAACAGGCATTAATTCAGGGGCGCCCAGTGGGCTGTACGCAGGTCAGGCTGGACGATCTAGGCCAGGTGGTACCATGATGTGAAATGTCTGGTTGGGTTTTTATGGATGAGCTGACCCTGGCTGAGTTGCCGTGCTGTGACTTGGCCCTGTCTTACCGCCACTGGCCTGGTCATTGTGCGGTGTTAACCTTAGGCTTTGGCTGAACAAATGGTTAGTTTTGGCAAGCCAGGGTGTAAATCTGCCATGCGCTAGGTGCCCGGGTGGTCCCTGCTCCACACCCTGAGTTCTGCAGCGCGCCTGGGAGCTGCCCTGCTTGGAAACGGTAGGTGAAAGTGCCCTAGGGAGCTGTTAGTCCGTGGCAGCAGGGTCCTCATGGACAGTGCGCAGCTGGTTAGGGCAGGGTAGCTTTACACCCCGGCTTGCCACAAGCTAAGTGTGTGCTTAGACAGGCACTTACGCCTCAGGCCCTTACGCCTCTGGCCCTTGGCCATTATTAGTATTTGGATCCCTAGCATCAATCGATTCTAGTTAGACTTAACCCCTGCTTGTTTAAATCCTAACCTGTTTTGACTCCTCCCCCCCCCCCCCCCCGCATATCAGTCCCCTGCCCATCACTACTTCTTACCCAGGTTGGTGACAATGAGCCCAGCTCTTTCTGCCTGTTTCCCTGCTACCTCTCGTGGCCCAGTGCGAGGTGACCTCTGTCCGTGCACCCTCTCTGGTCTCTTGCAGGCAATGAACTGCAAAGGGCAGACCACGGCAAGGGCTGTTGGATCCTATGTCAATGGAGACAAACCCTTGCAAGGGTCTGTCAAAGCTGCCTCCCTGCAGGGAAGAGCTTTGCTGCCATAGATTCCCAAAGGTTTCTCCTCTCTCCAGAGTCCGGGGACATGAAAGCCACTATTGCCGTGCTCAGCTTCATCCTCTCCAGTGCAGCCAAACACAGCGTAGACAGCGACTCTCTGTCCAGTGAGCTGCAACAGCTGGGGCTGCCCAAAGGTAGGGGAAGGTTCAGGGGATGGGTCCCTCGGAGAGGGCTGCAGTGCACTGGGGAGCCTTGGGGTCAGTAGCAGCAGCCTGAATGTCTTGTGCAACATCAACCAGAGGAGGGCGCCGGGGAGCAGAGCAGAGTCTGTCTACCCCATGCACCAGGCTGTAACCTTGGATAACTGTATCCTTCCACCCTTGCTCCAGCACTGTGTGGACTTCAGTATGTTGGCTCTCTGGGGGAGGAGGCGATTGCTGCTGGGTTGTGTGTTCCCCGCGCTCTTCCATCAGTGAGAAGTTAGAACTCGCTGTGTCAACCAGCAGGAAAGACTTTGGAGAAGTAGCTGGGCCATCTTCTGACTGAAATGCCCTACGGTACCATCATCCCCCCTTATCCCACATGCGCCCCAATGTCAGCATCCTGCTAGAGTCCCCCTGCTAAACAGGCCAGCTCAGCAGTTTGCAGCCAGGGTCCCTTCTGAGCCCATTGGAACCAGAGTCGTGTTGTGCAGGGACCGATCTGATGCTCTCTGGTGGGTGGTTTCTTGGTCTCCTTGTTTTGTAGAACATGCTGCAGGATTGTGCCGGTCCTACGAGGAGAAACAGAGCCCCCTGCAGGACAGCCTGAGGACACGCAGCCTGAGATGTAAGTGTTCCCCCTCTGGCTGGGCAAACCTGACACCGCTCCAGGCAGCGGATGAGAAATGGTCCTTCAGCAGGGATACAGGCTGGCACCCACTGCCCCCACCCCTCTAGCTGTTCCCCTGTGTCCATGGATGGATGTTCAATAGGACTTCCTCGGCCATTCTCCTCTGGGACTTCCTGGAACGAACTTGCTCCTGTGGACTGTGGGATAGGATCGGAGTTTGCTGAGAGCGGATCGGTTTTCAGCAGTAACCGAGGGGATGACCAGGAGCTGGGATGAGAACCCTGTTGTTTGACCCTCTTGGGCTGTGACCTTGTCGCCCTGACAGGTTAGGATCTGGCCAGGTTATTTCATCTCTGGGACAATCCAAGTGCAGCAGGTAGTGGGGCAGGTGATGCACTAGGCGATGCTCTGCCTTCTGCATTCTCTCTCTTGGCCATAAAGAGAGACACAGCGGAGGCGGTGCTAAGCACTTGGACTCATGGGAATCTTTGCAACAAGGGGTGTTAGCTGCGTTATCCCAGCCACACTCCATCTTGGAGGGCTCCATTCCACTGAACTAAACTCCTTTGTTATTTCAACTGGAGACATTTCCTTCCTGTAATGTCTTACATTGTTGCTGTGGGCCAGTAAGACAGTTGCTGTGTTGCACACACCAGAGGTGGCTGCATTTCAGGGGTGAGTGAAGCTGCTTAATGCTTTTGCTTCCCAAATCCATATTGCCGGCTTGTGCATAGAGAGAGTGTTTTACACTGACAGCGCAAACCTGAGACTGGCTCTACCTCTGTCCTCAGTGAACCGTCTGGACTCTGTGTCCTGGAGGGTGGATCAGACGCTCAGCTCCAGTGAGCTCCAGCAGGTCAATGAGCCCCTTGTGCACCTGAAGTTCACCGTGCGAGACAGGGACCGAGGCGTGACGGAGCCCTTTGCCATGACCGTGTCGGCAGAGAAGTTCCGGGTCTTACTGGCAGGTGAGCAGACAGCAGACGGGCAGCTTGGAATCACTCGCCTCGTCCCCGCCCTGCCAGCTGGTCCTTCCTCTCCTGTGTGCCCGCTGCTCTCCCTCTTGGCCGGGGCAGAGATCAGCTGTCTCCATGTCGTGTCATTTCTCTGTTCCTACTCACAGCGCAGAGGTATTCTCTGCCCTGCTGTGACCGGTAAATTGGCAACTGGCTGCAGCGCCCCCTGCTGAGGTCCAGGTCACTGTGCCCCATTGGCTGTTTGCGTCTTCTCTTCCACTTTCAGAGCTGAGACAGGCCCATGCCATGATGAAAACTCTCAGCTGAGGAGCCGGGAGGACGGCAGCGAGCGTGGAAGGAGCTGGCTGATTGTGCTGTGGCCCATCGGAGAGTCTGGTGGGTGCGGTTCCTCCACTGGGGAAGCCCCTTGCTGCACACAGCCGCAGACACCGCCTGGGCAGAGGTTGGACTGGGCTCTCTCCTCCCTTCTCAGACCCCTGCAGCTGAAACTGATGACTGCTCTTTCCACTCTTCCTGGCTACTGTCCCCTGTTCCCCCTCCAGCTCTCTTGCTGTGAAGCCTCCTGCTTGCCCCTCCTCCATCCTGCCCACAAGCCCTTGGGCTTCCAGGAGCCCCACCCCAGGATCTGTCCCCAGAGCAATGGTGGATGGGAGGTTGGTGGCTCTGCATCTGTTAACGAGATCTCCATCTTGAGACCAGCTTCAGCTCGGAGTTCCCATAACAAAGGCATCCAAACCCATGGGCCGTGCCACCGTGTAACACACACGCCTCCAGAGAACACCCAAGCCTGCCGGCTGGAGGCTGCTTTAACAGTAAGAGACCCTGACGTCCCCTGCCCAGCCCTTTGTTGGTAGCTCTGTTCCTGAACAGCTGCAGGGAGCTGATCTGTTCTTTTGCTTCTGCCTGAATTGTCTCCTGTGCCTACTCCAGGGCAGGGACTTGGGCTCCCATGTCTCCTCTGGAGACTAGCGCGCAGCAGCTCACCAAATGCTGTGGCTAGGCCAGCTCCACATCACCGGCTGACTGAACTCCTGCAGCAATCCAGGATGCCTGTGGCCGGACGACTCTGCCAGTCGTACATAAGAGGTTGGAAAGTTTCATCAGCCAAAGTGCGATGGAGCGTTTGCTAGTCCCTTCTTGCTCCCTCGCCTCCCTCCCCTAAAAAGCACGTTGCCTCTGTTCTTTCCACTTCCTTTAAAGGAGGCCCCAACCTGGGGGATAAATGCAGCTTTGCTGTCTTTCCTTCCCCCCCATGCTCCTGCCACGTTTTCCAGGGTAGCTCAGTGCATGGAATAAAGGATCAGCAGAAACACCCATCTGGGAATCTCTCCTGCGTTTTCGGTTGGCCGTGGCGCATGAAGCCAGTTATTTGGGATGTTTCCTATTTTGCCAGTGGGATCCAATAAAGCTACGTGGAGCATTTTGAATTTGTGTCGCTGCCTCCCTTGTCACCCCTGCACCCTCACTTCTCACACCCCCAGACCGGGAGCAGAGACGTGTCTTTAAATAACTGGAGTAAATTTCCCTATTTGAAAGGGAAGGATTGATGCCACAGACAGAATTCATCATAGGGGCAGGTGCTCTATAACCTATTCCTACCCCTTGCAGCTCTGTCAATGTCTCTCCATCCCACATATACCCTCCCTGCACCTTCAGTCCTGACCTCTGCAGAAACCAGAGCCAGGATAGGCAAAGTCTGTAAACTGTTCGCTCCCCACCCCAGCCTTGTCTCGTAACAACCCTGGCTAGTCCAGCCCTTGCCCCGGGCAGAGCTGTGGTAACAGCCAGGGGCCAGTTGGGTTTTGCTAACTTCATTTAAGTTGTGCTCAGTTTAGATTGGCCCCTGTCACTGGTGCCCTATGTGCTAACCCCCTTTCCCGGCTATAGCTCAGGGCTCTGATTTCCAGGAACTTCACAGCTTGGGGATGATGCAGTTGCTCCGTTAGAGCAAAGCCAGCATAGCCTGAAGGCAGTGAAATGGGTAACCATTTTAACTGCAGACTGAAATAATTTGGTAAATTGCTGAACAGAGCCCAGGGCAGCCCTGTATTGTTAAGAACAAGGCTGTGCTCCATAAATTGAAAGACAATACAGTTAAAATGGTACAAGAAATAGTTTAGCTTCTAAGGCCAAATGTGGTATTCATTTGTAACATTTTCTTCTTGGAGAGAGGGGAGAAAGCCATTTTGTTGTTTTTAATCCTCATTTTCTTGTCTTGACTTACACTTCTGCCCCTTCCATCATCTCTTGGTGGTTGGTTTGTCGATCACAGGCAGCATGTTCTGGGGAGGTAAACTGCAGGGGCAGGAGCTTGGGATTCTATTCCTGGCTCTGCCACTGATTCTGTGTTCTCAGGCAAATAGCTCTGCCTCTCTGTACATCAGTTTTCCCATCTGCAGTTGTGGGAGACCAGCACTGCCAACCTCAAGTGTTCACATACCATGAATCAGTCCCCCAAAACCATGAGATTGGCTCAAAAATAATAAACCTTAGGGTTTTATTTTTTTTTCTGCTTTTTGAGCCTTTAGGGTTCCTGTTTTTGATTATTATCTCAGGAACCATGAGGGTTAGAAATTTACTTAATCAGGTTTTTTTTGTTTTTTGTTTTGTTTTATGAAAGCTGTGAATCACATGATTCCAGGAGCTGGGGCTTTAAGAATGTATCATGAGAGCTGGCAACACTGAGTGTGAGGTGGTGTGGCCTCCCTCTGACCCAGAAGGGGAGGAACCACCCTCTGTGTCCAGGTGGGTGGAGCCAGACCCATCTCACTACTCTCATCGGAAGCGGATAGACAGGACAGGAAGTATATAAGGTGAAGCATCCAGCTCAATTGGGGCTAAGACAGCGAGGGAGACAGATGCGTACTGCTCACTCCAGGTTGCTGACTTCACTGCAAAGCCAAGAAATGCCTTGCTCCTGGAGGAACCTCTGTCCACAGGGAAGCTGTTGGGACTGCTTCTGGCCACCTACCCCAGGGGAGATGAAGGACAGCACTGATCCAGAACGGAGGGTAGGAAGTGGCCCGGGGCAACCAACTCCAGTCTGGCTGTAGTGCTGCCTGAAATGCAGTCAGCATGTTGAAGCAGATTCCCCGCTGCCCCAAGGGTGGAACACTCTGCCACTGTTAGGGCCCTGGGCTGGGACTTGGTGGAGTCGGATGGGCCCAGGTCCCTCTACCCACTGCCACCCCACCGTAGGCCAGGTGGCCAGTGTTAGCCTACCATCTGCCAAAGCTAGGACACTGCAGTGCTCTGCCCTGCCTTAGGGCTGGAGTCTTAGACCGTTTGGTGCCCGGCCCTCTTTGAGGGCTTGGGCCTCTAAACCTTTGTTGCTCTGCCCTGGCCTGAGGGCCGGTGCCTATAGGCTGGTTGGGGTCTCGCCCGTTAAGGTGATCAGGACACTTATGCCTGTGCTGCTAATTCCCCTGTGACTAGGCAGTGATCCCAGTGATGTAGTGAGGCAGGGTGGTCTGCCCCTGACCCAGAAGGGCAGGGATGACCGCAGCCCCACTGCAGGGACTAATGCTTACTCCCCTTGGGAAAGTGCTTTGAGCTGTTTGGCTGAAAGGTGCTACAGAAATGCAATATAAACTAACCCATCTCGGCCTCCCTGTTCATCTCAGTGGGATTAGCCCAACATGTCGAACTGCAGTCTGTGTCCCTGTTTCAGCAAAGGAGAAGAGTTGCTGTCAGACTATCTCAGCAGTGGGAGATAGTTTAAAACCAGCCCAGCTTCTGAATGTCCAACATCCACATTATTTTACACCAAGTAAAAGAGGGAGGGCATGTGTGTGGCAAGGTCTCTTCTTTTTAGGATGTATGGGGACCCCACCTGCATCTCCGGATTGTTCTGCAAAGAAAACACCTTTTCCCTTCCCCTTAGTTAATCATGCAGTGCATAGGGGAAACGTGGGACACACATTATACATACAAAATATTCTGGAAAAAAAAAACACTTTGTCACACTCATTACATGACCCAAACATGTAAAAATTTGGTCATCCGGCTGCAACGACTGGCTGTGGTTGGTTTGAAAGCACTGGTCTTCTGGTTCTGCATCTGTCAGCTGTAGAGTTTGCTATGTTCATTGTTTTGTTTTTGAAGAACAAACTATAGATGTCAGCAGTTTCTGCTGAACTCTTCACTGTCGATCTCGATCACATATGGTCTGGGAGATGAATTCTCTTTCTTTGCACCAGCTGGATTTGTCCATCCTATTCCAGCACAAACACGGTCATGAGGTTCTATATCTGGCAGTTCTCTAGATGATGATGTCTGCGTAAAGGTGCAAGTTCTTTTAGCCTTTTTATCTGATTTGGTTACTTTCTCCATGTCTGGCCACCTTGGAGACTGGAAAATAACCTAAGTCAGTTCATTAGTTCTGACTTGTCTTTCCATGAGAAATTGTGCAGGACTAGACCCGTTAGGTGGTGTTGGTGTTGATCAGTAGCTCAGAAGAGCAAGGAATGGATCTTCCCATGGTAGGATTTTCTCAGCTGTATGTACAGCTCTCTCAGCCTCTCCATTCGCTTATAGGTAATGTGGGCTGCTAGTAATATGGTCAAAATCATATTTCATTTGGAATTACACCTCTACGCCGCAGAACACGGTCCTCGGGAGACAAAAAATCTCACCGTGTTATAGTGAGACCATGTTATATTGAACTTGCTTTGCCCCCTCCTTCCTTGTTCCCTGACCGCCCCCTCCAGAGACCCCTGTCCCTAATCACCCCCAGGACCCCATCCCCTACCCAACCCCCTGCTCCCTGTCCCCTGACTGCTCCGACCCCTATCCACACCCTCCGCCCCCTGACAGGCACTCATTGGCAGCAGCAGGAAATGGAGCAATGTGGCCCCAGCACACTTCGCTCTGCCACCTCCCAGCCGTGGCGCTCTGCTTCCCGCTGCCGGTGAGTGCGGGGAGGTTGGGGAAAGGACGCCCCCTGTACTCACCTGTGGTGGGAAGCGGAGCACCGCAGCTGGGAGCTGGCGGAGTGGAGAGGGCTGGGGCCGGGCTGTTCTGCTGCTGGTGAGTGCGGGAGGGATCCATTCCCCCCAGCTCCCTCCCCCAAACGACACGGCTGGTGCCAGGGCGAGGGAAACGGAGCGGGCTGCTCCCGGCCCCCTGTTAATCCCCTGGGCCACTCTGGGACTGCGAGGTCCCCAAAATTGCCCCCCCCCATGGCTCCTGCCTCCTAGACCCTGGGGGCGGGGGAGCCCCTGACCGTCCCCGAGACCCTCTGCCCCTTATCCAACCTTTCAGCCCCGGCCCAGCCCCCTTAACATGCTGCTCAGAGCAGCGTGTCAGAGCTTTACCGCGTTGTATGCGAACCCGTGATATATCGGGTCGCATTATATTGGGTAGAGGTGTACTTAAATTCTGCTGTAGGGAATTGTGGTCTGTTGCCTGTCAGTAGGTTTGGAACTGAGCAAAAGTGCATTTCAGTTTCTCGATTACACTGTGTAGCGAGGCGGTGTGGCTCCCCTCCTCCACAGGGAGGGTTGAGCCCTGTCCATCTTCCCCCAGGGCGGAACTTCCGGGCAGAAGCCCCGCCCCTCAAAGGGTCAGGCGGCGACCCGGAAGTATAAAAGCCGGGCGCCGGCCTTCAGTTGGAGCTCAGCAGCCAGCGAAAGCAGACGTGCCGGATGACACTCGTCGCTGGGAGGCTGCCGAGCTCCGAGACCGGGACCAGGCCTTGCCGGAACCGACCCGCAGCAACCACGACCCTGAGCTGCGGGAACTACCACCGCTACCCAGCCCCAACTACGGCCTGGAGGAGCCTCCGGACCAGACCTGGCCCAGCTACCCAGAGGTACTACCGGATCTACCCCCTGACCCGGACTGGGAGGAGCCCATGACGGTCGACGACCCGGCGGACCAGGTAGGCCGCGAAGGGGGAATGGAAAGTAGCCCGGGGGCGGCTGACCACAGTCAAGCCGCAGAAGGCCCCGAGCCGATGACCGTGTGTGTCGGTCAGGATCCCCACTGACCGCGCTGTCAGTGTGTTTCGGTTAGGATCCCCCCGAGCACTCTGTCAGTGTGTTTCGGGCTGGATCCCCACTGACTGCCACTAGCGGCGACACGGCCGCTACTAGGGCCCGGGCTGGAACGCAGAGGAGTGGTGGGCCTGCGTTCCCCCCAGGGCCAGAGCCCCCTGACTGTGTGTTGCTCTGCCCTGCCCCACAGGGCCAGAGCCCCCTGACTGTGTGTTGCTCTGCCCTGCCCCACAAGAGCCCCCTGACTGTGTGTTGCTCTGCCCTGCCCCACAGGGCCAGAGCCCCCTGACTGTGTGTTGCTCTGCCCTGCCCCACAGGGCCAGAGCCTAGTGCACTGTGTTTGGTGCCCACCTGCGTCCAAGGCAGGGCCCCACTGACTTTGCCGTGTCCCAGTCCACTCCACAGGGACCGAACGCCCAGACAGTGGACCGCGGACCCGAGGGACAGGACCCGGTGAGAACAGGACGAGGCCGGTGTGGCTCCCCTCCTCCACAGGGAGGGTTGAGCCCCGGCTTCCCTCGTCACACACTGCAACATGGCATGTCCTTCATGGGTGAGGTTTAGGATTTCTCCTCTCATTTCATTTGGAATTACAATACAATCGCTTTGAATCATGTGTCCATTTGACTCACTTAATTGTCCATGTACTTCAAAGCAGTCTCTTCTCACTTCCGGAGTGTTCTTTAGATACTTGGGCCAGCTGGCCCTCATGTAACTTAGATCTTCTTGTAGTTGTGTGTTGGTCAGCGTTACCTGTTGTAGCTAGTGTTGTCTCTCTTCTGACACTGGTCTGTATGCATTTACATCAGTGGTTCTCAACCAGGGGTACACAAACCCCTGAGGGTGCGCAGAGGTCTTCCAGGGGTACATCAACTTATCTAGATAGCTGCCTCGTTTTACAACAGGCTTCAGAAAAAGCACCAGCGAGGTCAGTACAAACTAAAATTCATGCAGATGATGACTTGTTTGTACTGCTCTATCTACTATACACTGAAATGTAAGTACAATATTTATATTCCAATTGATTTATTTTAGAATTATACAGTAAAAATAAGAAAGGAAGCAATTTGTCAGTAACAGTGTGCTGTGATACTTTTATATTTTGTATTTCTATGATTTTGTAAGCAAGTAGTTTTTAAGTGAGGTGAAACCTGGGGGCACACAAGACAAATCAGACTCCTGAGAGGGAAACAGTAGTCTGGAGAGGTTGAGAGCCATTAATCTACAGTATCCATGTACATCTTTATGTCTTCTTTGAGCTAATGCGTAGCTGACTGTGATTGGGCTCATGGCAGAGTGCCTGCTACCACCAGATTTTTCCCCCAGAAACATATTTAGCAGTGGGGTTAAATTGTATTAACTTTCTCAATAGACCAGGAGCTGCACTATGGGGGGGGGGGCTTGTGGGGGCTACAGTCATCCCAACATTTGCCTTAGGCACCCCTCCATAGCCACGTCTCCCAGCTGCTGGCAGTGGTGCTGCCTTCGGAGCTGAGTGCCCAGCCAGCAGCCACTGCTTTCTGGCCACTCAGCTGTGAAGGGTTAAGGGAGCTGTTTGGGGAGCAGTGATGCTTCCTGAGGTTACTGTAGCTTCAGAAGGTGGGGCGTTCGGCTCTCTCCTCTCTGTTATTCTCAGGAGGCAGATTCTGTGCTCCCTCAGGGAGTCCCTTTCCTTCCTGTAAAACATCCTGTTAGTCAGTGTCAGGAGCGGCACCAGGGTTTCTGGCGCCCTAGGCAGAATTCAGGGGGTGGCATTTTGTGCGCTCCCCAAGGGGCGAGCAGGAGCTTCCAGTTCCGCTCCCATCGCGCCGCCAAAGAAGAACCCTCCACCGAAATGCCGCAGGCGACAGCGGCAGTCATTGAGCTGCTCAATTGCCTGCCGCTGTATTCCGCGGCACGTTGGGCCCCCCGAATCCTGGCGCCCTAGGCAACTGCCTAGGGTCGCTAATGGAAGCGCCGGCCCTGGTCAGTGTCCTTAGAGCAGGTCCAGTGCAGAAGAGAAGGGAAGATTTACCATGGACTCCAAAGCCGTGTTCTTCAAGCCCTTCTCCAGGTCACCAAGTGAAATTCTGACATCCTCCATATCTAGATGTGCTCCCACTACCACACAAACTCAGGAATTAGCTGGATGATACCTAGACACATTGCCAATACCAGTTCAAACATGGGATCGGCGGCATAGCCCTGCCTCGCTTGCTGCTGTGGTCCAGATTATAGAGGACTATTTGCTTGCTGCCTGGCCTGGCAAATATACCCCATCAAGGCCTGACACTTGGCAGGCCCAGGGTCCGGAGAACTCTGCCCAGTTTCCAAATGGGTCACCCAAGAGACCCAAACTGAACAGGAGGGAAGTCCCTCTGGATCCAGCCCCAGAGTACCAGTCAGGATGGGTGTCTGCCCTCCCATCCCAGAGCTGCACTCCAGAAGTCCCGACGAGAAAGGGTCAGCCAGATCCTATTAGAGGCCTGTTGATATGCTTTTGCTGTGGGAGACCAGGACACTTCAGCCAATCTTGTCCTGTAATGGAATGTGACTTCTTAGACTGTGAGGTCGCTGAAATGTGTAGCAGCTCTGAGCCCGGGCTGGACCAGCGGCATAAGGCCTATGTGGCCCAAGTCACCGTGGGAGGGTGCACTATGCCTGGACTGGTGGACTCAGGGTGCTCCTAAACCCTGCTTCGAGAGTCCCTGCTTGACCATAGCACCCTCCAATATGACCGCCCCTTGGAGGTTATGTGTGTGCATGGGGATGTTCACTCTTACCCCACGGCTTTTGTACAAATGAAGGTGGGTGATCAAGAAACAAAAATTTGGGTCAGCATAACAAAACGTCTTCCTTGGAAGGTTATAATTGGGAGAGACTGGCAATAGTTCCCTTCTTTGTTCCTCCCCTAATCAGGACCTCCTTCTCCGGCTGAATTGGTACCTCAAAAGCTAGATGAGATTTCCTGTACTGAAATCTGACCTTTTGGAAGGGTTTGCCCAAACTCTGATTATTAAGAAATCCCGAAGGCAGTGCCAAGAAGAAGAGAGATCTGTCAGTCTGGGGAGACAGAACCAGGGGAATCATCTAAGCAGATGGACAATGCCCAATCCAAAAGGGGGAGAAATGCCTTCTGATCCATGAGAACCTCTCCAGGAGGCTCCTCCAGAGTGAGACTTAGCCCATTTCACCCAGACCTGTGACTTCATATGTGGGTAGCAGGAAGATGACACTTTGAGAGAGTTGTATGCCCTGATAGCTGTGATTGATGGGATGGTTACTCAGGAGCCCAAGCTGCCCAATTTCCCCATTTTGAACTAAAGAATGATACATTCTATTGAGTTGACCTTGACCCAAAAACAAGGGAGGCCTGCTACCAACTCCTGGTGCCCTAGGAGGCCAGGAGCACGGTCTTGCAGCTGGCTTGTACAATTTCTTCAGCCAGCCATTTTGGCTGGGAAAAACCATTAGCCCAATGATTGGCTCGGTTCTTCTAGCTGAAAATCTATAAGGAGGCTGCTAGTTTCTGCGTGTCCTGTCCAGACTGTCAGGAGGTTGCACCAAAGGGTTCAGGGTGCGGTTCTCTAATATCCCTACCTCTAGTAGGTACGCCCTTTGAGAGGATAGGGATCGATATAGTGTGTCCCCTAGAGGAAAGTTCTTGGGGCCACCAACACCTACTGCTCGTGGTGGACTACTCCACACGATATCCAGAAGTGGTCCCCATGCACTCAATAACGGCATGAACTGTAGCAGCAGAGCTAGTTCAACTTTTTTCTTGGGTGGGATTACCTATCAAAATCCTGACCAAGCAAGGGACAAATTTCACGTCCCAGTTGTTAAAGTTGATGTGGACACTTCTGAAGGTTAAGCCTCTTAGGACTTCCATGTACCACCCCCAAATGGATGGCCTGGTGAAGAGGTTCAATCAAAACTTGATAAACACATTGAAAAAACACTGACCCTCGCAACTGGGACCAAGTCCTGCCCTATCTTATGTTCGCAGTAGGAGAGGTGCCACAGGCCTCAGCGGGATTCTCCCTGTTTGCACCGCTTTATGGACGGTGACCCCGAGGGCTACTGAACCTTCTCAAGGAAATGTGGGAAGAGTAACCTTCCTGAGCCCAAAATGTAACTCCATATGTGTTACAAATGTGTGAATTACTAGATCAGGTGGCCAGGTTTGCCTGAGAGAATCTGAAGTGGGCCCAACAAGCACAGGCCTGCCACTATAACAAAGGAGCCCGGGAGAAAGTCTATCAATCCAGTGAGCGAGTCTTGCTATTGTTACCCAGCTCTGAAAGTAAGCTCTTGGCCAAATAGCAAGGGCCTTACGAGGTCATAAGGCTAATAGGGGACATGGACTACGAGATCCATGCCAATTTAAGAGGAGGGAAAAACAAATTTTCATGTAAACTTGCTCGAAATATAGAAGGCAGAGGAGTGCCTATTTATAGACCCCTGAGACCTGCTGGATGACTTGGGACCAGAGGTGCAATCCACAGCAGGCACTGTGGATGTATCCACAGGAGAATATCTCCCTTCATGCCTGCAATGGCAGGCCAGGAACCTTCTGGGATACATTAGTGATCTCTTCTCCTCTCAGCCGAGTTGGACTCATCTAGTGGCCCATCAACTCCAAAGGAATCTGACTGCCAAGCCCGAACACAAGACCTACCAAGTTCCCGAAAAGCTCCATGAGGATCTAGAACAAGAGGTTCGGGCAATGCTGGAACTGGGGATTATTGAGGAATCCCAAAGCCCTTGGTGCAGCCCAGTAGTCCTGGTGCCCAAACCAGATCTCATCACCTGGTCCTGTGTGGATTTCAGGGCCCTAAACACAGCCTCATAGTTTGATGCTCATCCCATGGCCCAAGTTCTTGGATCGGCTTGGAAAGGCAAGATACATAACAACATTGGACTTAACCAAGGGGTATTGGCAAATATCCCTTACAAAAGACTCCCAGGAAAAAACTTCATTTGCCACCCCCCTAGGGCTGTTCCATTTTATAACTATGCCCTTTGGATTACATGGAGCGCCAGCCACCTTCCAACACCTGATGGCTCAGGTACTGTGTCACCATGGTCAATTTGCAGCTGCCTATTTAGATGAAGTAGTGATCTTCAGTGAAGGCTGGTGTTCACACTTAGAACATGTAGCATCCATTCTGCAGTCACTGAGAGAGGCTGGGCTCACAATGAACCCAAAGAAATGTAAGTTTGGTATGCAGGAGACCAAATACCTTTGGTATCTAGTAGGGAATGGGAAGATACAGCCCCTACAAAATCAAACTGAAGCTCTAGAAAAAAACTCCAGTTCTAAAACCAAAAACAGGTTTGGGCCTTTTTAGGTCTGGCCAGTTATTACCATCGGTTTGTCCCTCATTTTGCGACACTAGTGGCACCACTGACAGACTTGACCAAGACGTCGGCACCAACTATGGTACTATGAACACAGCAACACCAGGTGGCATTTCAAAGCATAAAAGACATTTTGGGGCAGCAGCCAGTGCTCTGATGCCCTGACTTTGCCTTACTATTTATCCTGCACACAGGCGTGTCCACCGTAGGTTTGGGAGCTGTTCTGTCCCAGAACTTCCAAGGGACAGAACACCCAATCCTCTATCTGAGCAAAAACCTTCAGCAGCGGGAGACTAGGTACTCCACCATAGAACGAGCGTGTTTGGCTATCCACTGGGCAGTGGTGGTGCTGCATTACTACCTACTAGGAACCTCATTCAAACTCTTCACAGACCACACTCCTTTGAAGTGGATGCAAGCCATGAAAGACACCCACCCACCCCTGGATTACACAATGATATCTGGTGTTGCAACCTTACGCCTTCACAGCAGGACATCGCCCGGGGTCCCAACATGGGAATGCAGATTTCTTCTCCCTAATAGGGGTTGACACTGTTTTCGGGGCGATGCCCCGACCCCAATCCTTTCTGTGGGGGGAGGTATGTGACAGGGTGTACCAGACCCTCTGAGGCCCCTTGCTGGAGGCCTTGTGACCCTGTCACATCCCACCCCAAAAAAGGGTAGTGGGGAGGGTCCTCCAAGCTGCCTAGAGTGGCTGTGTGGGACACAGCCAATCAAGGCCCAGAATCCCATATAAGAAGAGCTGCAGGACCAGAGGGAGTTCAGTTCCTTGCTGGAGCTGTAGGAGTGTGGATGAGGTGTGGCTGGCTGATGGAGCTACAGAACCCCGGACAGTGCAGTGCTGCCAAAAGTTGGGGAGAACAAGGAGCCTTGAGCTGGTTGCTGGGACTGTATTAGGCCAAGGCCCTGAGGTAAGGGTGATGACGGTGCAGGGAAATGCCCCAGGGAAATAAAGAAGCCCTGCGACATAGTTAAAGGGATACAGCAGATAGCTGCTACCTACAAGGTCCCTGCGCTGGGACTCGGAGTAATGGGTGAGCTCAGGTCCCCTCAACCGCTATTAGACACTGGGGGGAAGTGGCCTGGACACTGAGGCACCTCAGAGAGGGAACCGAACTATAGTGGCCCAGGTGGAGGGCTGTAGCCAGAAAGCCCAAGAGGGTGAAGACATTGTCTCTAGGGAGGGAGCTCTGGGACTCTGCTCTATCCCAGAGCAGGGACAATGTGAGAGAGCGTGTGTAGGCACATGCACTTAGCCAAGGGGGTGCTTGTGCAGGTGTACCCTGTTACAAGGAGGACATAATAGTGGTCTTCAAATACTTGAAAGGCTGCCATAAAAAAGACAAAGAAAAGTTTGTTCACTCTTGCAACAGAGGGCAGGACAAGAGGCAGTGGGAGATTCAGGGGAGCAGGCTGAGGCATGGGGGTGGGTGCAGAACAAAGTTATTAACATATGTAAGTGAACTGTCCAAGACTTTTCAGCGAACGTGGCCTGATGCGGGGAGGGAAGGATACAAGTCTTGCCTGCATCACCCGTTCATCACCCTGATAAGGCTGGCTAATGTACGACCATTTCGTTTTTAGAAGCCTAGTTATTCCTCAGTTACTGAACTCCACCAAGTATTCATGTCTGGCCTGTGCTCTTACTCCCGCTGTTTGGGTGGCTTCCAGATAATGCTGCACATGGCTCTGGGGCCAGCTGCCAGCCCAAGATTGACAGAGATACAAGATGAAGTATGTTCCCAGCTGAATGAATCCAGTTACGGAACAAACTTCCTGCCTTCATTATTCAGGCTTGCAACATGCTTCTTTCCCTGACACTGCTCATTCATTATGAGGCACTTAACTGGGGAATAGAAAGTATATAATGACTGAGCCACGTTCCACTCTCTGCAGGTGCTCCTACAACTACATTGAGGAGGGCCAAATAAGAACACAGAGAATCATGTTAAAGGAAGACACACAAACCCAGAGGCAGGTTTATCATGAAACAAACAGGGCAGTGGCACAGGGCCCTCAATGACGGAGGGGCCCCCAAAATGCAGGACAAATCTAATCTGACAACCTGCCCCTGAGTCCTGGGCAGTGGCACAGCAGGGCTCAGGCAGGCAGGCTGCCTGCATTCTATGTCCAGTGGCCCCCCACCGCTCCCAGTAGCGGCCGGCTGCTGGCACATCTCTGCGTGCCCTTAGCAGGGGGGAAGTGGCTCTGCACGCTGCTCCCACTCCAGGCAGCGCACGGAGTCCTGCTGCCCCCTTCTCTCCAAGGGCTAAGGCAGCTCCCTACCCGTGCTGCCTGCCTCCCTCCGCGCCGTGCCACTCCCAGAAGCGGCCGGCATGTCCCTGCGGCCCCTGGGGGGGATGGGGGTGTCTCCGTGTGTTGCCCCCGTGCTGAGTGCTGACTCCGCAGCTCCCATTGGCCAGGAACTGCGGCCAATGCAAGCTGCAGGGGTGGCACCTGTGCGCAGCAGCATGCAGAGACCCCCCGGTCCGCCCCCGCCTAGGAGCCACCATCAGAATGGTGTGCCAGTTGCTTTGGGAGCCACGCTGCCAAAGGTAAGCACCTCTGACCTCTCCTACATCCCAACCCCCTGCCCCAGCCTAGCATCCTCACCCCCTCCCACACCTCAGCCCAGAGCCTGCAACCCACACCCAAACTTCCTCCCAGGCTCCAACCCTCTGCCCCAATCAAGGTACTTCACTTTATTTTCATCTACTTCCTATTACTTATAATATAGGAGGAGGATGAAGAAAAAAAGAATGTTCTTTTTCTTGGCTGGGTCCTGAGGGGGGGGCCCTGAAAATGAAGCTGTGCACACGGCCTCACTAACTCTAAATCCACCACTGCACAAACCCCAACCCAGATGTTGAACCCTTTAGAACCCATGTTGATGAGTTCTGATTACTCCCCCCCCCGCCACCCTCATTCATTCCTTCCTTTACTGAAATGTATCAGTTGTGGTGGTCTCGGCTCGGCTGATTGATCAGACCTGAAGAAGACCTGAGCTGATGAAGAGCTCCGGGTAGGCTTGAAACAAAAGATTTTTACTTCACCCACCTTGTCCCTCAGGTGATCGCTGTCAGTTTCAGAGCTAACCAGGCCAGATGAGAGGTGATGCATTCCGGTCATGTTTGTGCCTGTGAAATCTGAATAGAGCAGCCAGGCAGTCCCCAGGAGAGAGGGCCAGCCCTGGGCACCCCGTCCCAGTTAGCATCCATCGAAGAAGCTAGTTTGCAGAATGGGAGCTGAGGCTCGAAGGGACAAGCTGTGTCTGGTTGGCTTGGGAAGGAAGGAGGGAGATATGGAGATGACACCTCAAGCCTAGGAAAAGAATGTGAAGTGTATGGTGTAGCCAAGCCACGCCAGGCCTCCAAACGGTTACTGACTGCAGTGGGGTTTGTTAAAGGAGACAGCTGCTGTCTAGATCACAAGTGGAGCATTGCAGCAGGGAGGAGGGCTGGCCCAGCACATTAAAGACTAAACCGCTGAAGCAAAAAAAAAAACACAAAAAAAACCCCCACCCTAAGAAAATCTCCATTCTCTGTGCTTGTTTCCAGCAAGCCCCACTGCGCAGACATCCATGAAGCATCTGTCTCTAATTAATGCCCTAGTCCCTCTGTCTTCAGTCAGGAGAACCGTATGTTTCAGGAACAGAAAAGAAATGGAGCTGAGCGAGGCTCAGCAGCTTGTGCAGGTTGCAGCGAATTAGGGTCGCAGTCCTTGAAAGGGTCATAGGGAACTTCCCGTGCGCTCATGTGATGGCTAGATTCTGCAGAGCAATGTGCAGGGGGAGAGGAAATAGAAAGAGGGGCTGATTTTTTTTTTCTACCTTTCTTTGTGTGTGTGACTCCACATGTGCACAGTGGCAGCTGCATCATGCCACAGGTGCCTGCAACTGGGCCTTTGTGCACACATCACCCAATGGAATCATTCCTCACTGCTAATGCATAGTGCATCTCTGAAGTCTGTTCCGCAGGCCTGTGCCCAGGAGACGGAGACCTTGTCCCTGAGACGAGGTCTTTGCCACTGATCCCTGCCAGCATCACTCTATCATAGCAGTATGGCCCATAGCAATAAACTGACTCTGGCTAACTACTAGATCTCTACGTGCAGCCGTTAATATGGGATCATCCGTTAGTGGGGGGTTGCTAGTGGTGTCACACAGGGCTCCTGTCTCACTTTAATATCACAACACTGTGCTGACCTTAGCGTAAGACTACAATGAAGTGTTATTAACCAAGAGCAGAGATTGAAGTGACACTGAGCTGAGAGAATAGGTTCCAAGTGAAACAAAAAGAAAACCTGCTTTCTAATGTCTAAAACTTGAGAGGAGAATGTTCTTTTTCTCGGCTGGGTCCTGAGGGCTCCTCCCCCCCCACCCCCAAAATGAAGCTGCGCACAGCTCCCCACTAACTCTAAATCCACCACTGCTCATCCCTCTGTTAGCGTGGTCCAGGCAGACTGGTAAGTCCACATTCCTTCAGCTCAGTCATCTCCACCAGCTACATTAGGAACCTATTTCCAGCAAACATACCTACCGCTTTTTGCACCATCCGAACACAGTGCACACAATGGTATTCATGGCCAGCGTGTCACCACTTTTCATGTTACCTTACCAGACCCAGTCTGGCTGAATAGTCTGACAGTGTGCTGGGCGTCAGGAGTTTGTCAGCCATGCTGAGACTTACTCTGGCATAAAGGGACTCTTACCAGGTACACACCCAGGGGGGTGCAGAAGGGTGACAAAGGCTGCATCTGGAGCAGAGCAGGAGACATGTTTGTGTTACATGACTGACTGAGGTGATTGGAATGGGGCATTCAGGGCTGGCTAAAACCAACCCATATCAATGGAGCATTTGGAAAGACAATGGGGGGCCCCAATGACTGAACAACTGCCAATGGGAAGCTCCTGAAATGGGGACGCGTGAACTCAGCCAAGCTCTGCAGCAGGAAATGGCCCAACAGAAGACAGGAGCTAGGATAAGAACTAGCCTCGCACAGGACATCTGCAGTGCAAAAAGCCACACCACGGCAGTGAGCGTCAGAGCCCTGGGGGACGCCATCAACAGAGAGCAAACCTCGCTCTCATCCCCCATTTCCTGTCCCCCAGGAAGTGGCGGCTGGTTCTCAAATTTAGAGGCACACTGCTGGGGGAGGGGGACGGGGGACTAACAGTTCAGCCCCTGGCAAAATGCTGGCAGACTGCAGGACGTGAGGTCTCCTGCTGTTTGCCAGCAGCCTGTGACAATAACCCCTTCACCTGGCAGGGGAATACAGCAAATCAAAACGAGGAGGGTCCCAGCGCTAGAAGCAGCGTAGGACTGGACCTCAGCGTGTTTTCCCACGTGTGAAGCGCTCACCAAAGTGCTCTTGGGAAAGTGCTGTGTTCCCGCCCTGCCCTGCTCTGTTCAGAGTTCAGAGCTGTGACCGGGGGCCTAGCGGGGAGCCAGCTGAGGTCACTCAATTAGGGTGAACTGCAAAGAATGGAGCAGACAATCCCCATAAAGCTGGTGGATATTCCAATAATTAGATTCACCAAACCAGCACAAAACAGCTTCTTTATTACCTCACTGATTCCTCAGAAGTCCAAACAACACAGTTCCCTTAACGTGATCCAGCCCCAGGCCTCCATCCAGATATCCATGTCAAATATGATGAAAATTTCTGTAAATCTTATTTCATTATATAAAAGAACAGGTTCTACCAATCCAAAGGGTCCGATACATTATCTCCCAAGCTAATGAATGTTTCACATCTTACCCAAATACACACTACAGCCAATTCCTATTAACTAAACTAAAATGTCTTAAAAACCAAAAGCGAGAGAGTATGGTTAAAAGAGCAATATACAGACAGACAGGAGTTCAGTTCATTGAGGTTCAGATTCACAGTGGAGATGGTGAGCTTTTGTAGTTGCAAAGAGTTCCTTTTAGAATTCTGATCATAGGTCATAGTCCAATGTCCAAATCTCATATTCAGGGCGTGCCAGCATAACTGGGACCTCAGGCTTGTGACTCAGGGTATGTCTACACTACAAGATTATTCCAATTTTACAGAAACCGTTTTTTTTTAAACAGATTGTATGAAGTCGAGTGCATGCGGCCACACTAAGCACATTAATTCAGTGGTGTGCATCCATGTAGCGAGGCTAGCGTCGATTTCCGGAGCGTTGCACTGTGGGTAGCTATCCCATAGCTATCCCATAATTCCCGCAGTCTCCCCTGCCCATTGGAATTCTGGGTTGAGATCCCAGTGCCTGATGGGGCAAAAAACATTGTCACTGGTGGTTCTGGGTACAGCCTCACCCCTCCTTCCGTGAAAGCAGCGGCAGACAACCGTTTCGCGCCTTTTTTCCTGGGTGAACTGTGCAGACGCCATACCACAGCAAGCATGGATGCTGCTCAGCTCAAGCCAGCAATCATGGACGTTGTAAACACCTCGCACATTCTTGTGCAGTCTATGCTGAACCAGAACCTGCAAAACCAGGTGAGGAGGAGGCGGCTACGGCAAAGCGGAGACGAGAGTGATGAGGACATGGACACAGAATCTTCTCAAGCCACGGGCCCCGGCTCGTTGGAGATCATGCTGGTAATGGGGCAGGTTCTAGCCATTGAACGCCAATTTTGGGCCCGGGAAACAAGCACAGACTGGTGGGACCACATAGTGTTGCAGGTATGGGACGATTCCCAGTGGCTGCGAAACTTTCACATGCATAACAGCACTTTCATGGAACTTTGTGACTTACTTTCCCCTGCCCTGAAACGCCAGAATACCAAGATGAGAGCAGCCTTCACAGCTGAGAAGCAAGTGTTGATAGCCCTCTGGAATCTTGCAACGCCAGACAGCTACTGGTCAGTCGGGAATCAATTTGGAGTGGGCAAATCTACTATGGGGGCTGCTGTGATGCAAGTAGCTGAAGCAATCACTAAGCTGCTGCTATGAAAGGTAGTGACTCGGAAATGTGCAGGTCATAGTGGATGGCTTTGCTGCAATGGGATTCCCTAACCAGGACTGGCGCTAGGGGTTTTAGCGCCCTAGGCGCACGGCAATTTCACTGCCCCACGCCCTGGTCCCATGGCTCCGATGGAGCTGCCGCAGTCATGCCTGCGGAGGGTCCGTTGGTCCGCGGCTCCAGTGGAGCTGCCACAGTGGTCCCTGCGGGAGGTCCACTGGAGCCGCGGGAGCAGCCGACCGTCCGCAGGCACGACTGTGGCAGCTCCACCAGAGCCGCGGACCCTCTGCAGGCACAACTGCGTCAGCTCCACTGGAGCCGCCTGCCGCCCCCTCTGGCAAAATGCCACCCACCAATAATCCTGGCGCCCTAGGCGATTGCCTAGGCCGCCTAAATGGAAGCCCTGTCCCTGTCCGTAACTGTGGTGGGGGCGATAGATGGAACCCATATCCCTAGCTTGGTCCCAGAGCACCACGGCACCCAGTACAAAAACCGCAAGGGGTACTTTTCAGTGGTGCTGCAAGCACTGGTGGATCACAAGGGACGTTTCACCAACATCAACGTGGGATGACCGGGAAAGGTTCATGACGCTCGCGTCTACAGAAGCACTACTCTGTTTAAACAGCTGCAGCAAGGGAATTACTTCCCAGACTAGAAAATAACAGTTGGGGATGTTGAAATGCCTGTAGTTATCCTGAGGGACCCAGCCTACCCCTTGATACCCTGGCTCATGAAGCCATACACAGGCAGCCCGGACAGTAGTCAGGAGCTGTTCAACTACAGGCTGAGCAAGTGCAGAATGGTGGTAGAATGTGCATTTGGATGTTCAAAGGGACACTGGCGCATGTTACTGACTCGCTCAGACCTCAACCAAACCAATGTCCCCATTGTTATTGCTGCTTGTTGTGTGCTCCACAATCTCTGTAAGAGTAAGGGGGAGCCCTTTAGGGCGGGGTGGGAGGCTGAGGCAAATCACCTGGCTGCTGATTACGCGCAGCCAGACACCAGGGCGATTAGAAGAGCACACCAGAAAGCAGTGCACATCAGAGAAGCTTTGAAAACCAGTTTCATCACAGGGTATGGTGTGACTGTTGTGTTTGTTTCTCCTTGATGAAAACCCACTCCCTTGATTTACTAAGCAACCCATTCTCCCTCTTCAATTACAGCTTGCTTTCTAAGGAAATAAAGTCACTACTGTTTAAAAATCATGTATTCTTTATTAATTAATTATGAAAAGAGGGAGAGAACTGACAAAGTAGCCTGAGTGGGGTTTGGGAGGAGGATAGAAAGGAAAGAAAAGGCCACTAACAAATTTCAAAATAATGACAGCCTTTTGGTTGGGCTGTCCACTGGGGTGGAGTGGGTGGGTGCATGGAGCCTCCCCCCACGTGTTTTTATATGTCTGGGTGAGGAGGCTATAGAACTTGGGGCGGGGAGAGAGCAGTTATACAGGGGCCGCAGTGGCACTCTGTGATCCTGCTGCCGTTCTTGAAGCTCCACCAGACGCCAGAGCATGTCAGTTTGATCTCTCAGCAGCCCCAGTGTTGCATCCTGCCTCCTCCGATCTTCCTGCCGCCACCTCTCATCTCAAGCGTCTTCTCCTATCCTCATGTTCAACCCTCCTGTCCTCACGGTCGTCCCTCCTGTCCTCACGTTCACTGGCATCTTTCCTGTACTGTGATACCACATCCTTCCACTCATTCAGATGAGCTCTTTCATTGCGGGTCACTTCCATGATTTCCGAGAACATTTAGTCTCACGTCCTTTTTTTTCGCTGCCTTATCTGAGATAGCCTTCGGGACGGAAGAGGGAGGCTTGAAAAATTTGCAGCAGCAGAAGGGAGGGAAAAAAGAGAGAGAAGTATTTAAAAAGATACATTTTACAGAACAATGGTTATACTCTTTCACGGCGAACAGCACTATTCACATTACATAGCACATATGATTTCAGTACAAGGTCGCATTTTGCATCTTAATATTGAGTGCCTGCGTCTTTGGTGTTAGAGATCACAGATGCAGGTCTGGGCAACAGAATTCGGCTTGCATGTGGCCATGGTAACCCCCATTGTCTTTTGGCTTCTGCAGCCTTCATATATCTAGTGCCCTCCTTTCCCAAATACAAAGCAAAGCCCATTGAGTGATGCATCTTTCCTGTTAACGTGCAGCAGCAGAAACCAAACTCCCCCAGGAGTACCTCCAAGAGAGCTTCATGGAGATGTCCCTGGAGGATTTCCGCTCCATCCCCAGACATGTTAACAGATTTTACCAGTAACTGTACTGGCCGTGAATGCATCCCAATTCCTCAGGGCATATTAATCATTGAAAAACACCTGCTGGTTTTGGGCCCCGTCCCCTATGACACTTCTATGATGTCATAGTAGGTACTTTAGGCCGGCCTGCTGTGTGCAGGCAGGGAGAGCAGAAAGAAAAACGAATCCTGTGTATCCTGTGTAACCCGTAACCAAACCTGATCACCTCGAAGCCTCTCTCTCAGCTCACGTGTTTCAAACAGGGTTTCTACGTTTGCCGGTCATTATGTGTTGGTTTGTATTTGTAAGTATCAATTAGTACTAAATGCTGCATCTTTGTTTATAAATATTGTTAATAGATATGTTAGTCATTGTGTGTTTTAAGTTTTATTGACTCTATTAGCTAATCATACGCTGCTCCCCTACCCCTTGTAACTATCCCCAATAAAACTTTAAATTGATTAATTTTAGTTGTGTGTGTGTCTGCAGTTTGCATCGTGGCCCATACTCTCCTTGCATCCCTTACCAATACAGTCCATTGCCACGTGCAGCCTGGTAAATAACAGGCCTGCATTTCCTTTCGCCCCTGCGAATACGTGGCAATTTACACTTTTAAATCATGTTTTATATTTACAAAGGTACACTCACCAGAGGTCCCTTCCATGGCTTCATTGACTGGGATACTGCCTTGGGAGGGCTGGGAGGGCAATTCCGTCAGGCTGAGGAAAAGGTCCTGGTTGTTGGGGAGAACAGAGTGCCGTGTGCTCTCTCCAAGCTAGTCCTCCTCTTCCTCCTCCTCATCTTCCCCATCCGCAGAATCCTCAGGCATGGCTGAGAATACCCTCAACTTGGAATCCACGGACAGGGGTGGGGTAGTGGGGGCGCCCCTCCACCCCCGAATTGCATGCACCCCAGTGTAGAAGCGGCATGTTTTCGGCCCTGCCCCGGACCTTCCGTTTGCTTCTTTGGTTTTTCTGGTAGGCTTGTCTGAGTTCCTTAGCTTTCACACAGCACTGTACTGAGTCCCTGGTGTGGCCTCTCTCCATCATGGCCTCGGAAATTTTTTCAAATGTTTTTTCATTTCATCTTTTGAAACGGAGTTCTGTTAGCACGGAATCCTCTCCCCATATAGTGATCAGATCCAGTACCTCCCTTGCGGTCCATGCTGGAGCTCTTTTTCGATTCTCAGACTGCATGCTTACCTGTGCTGATGAGCTCTGCGTAGTCACCTGTGCTGATCAGCTGTCCACGCTGGGCAAACAGGAAATGAAATTCAAAAGTTTGCGGGGCTTTTCCTGTCTACCTGGCCAGTGCACCCGAGTTCCCATTGCTGTCCAGAGCAGTCACAATGGTGCACTGTGGGATAGAGCCCAGAGGCCAATATGGTTGAATTGCAGCCACACTAACCCTAATCCGACATGGCAATACCGCTTTCAGCGCTACTCCCCTCGTCGGGGAGGATTACAGATACCGGTATTAAGAGCCCTTTATATCGATATAAAGGGCTTCGTTGTGTGGACGGGTGCAGGGTTAATTCAGTTTAATGCTGCTAAATTCGGTATAAACTTGTAGTGTAGACTAGGCCTCAAACTTCCCCTGAAGTCTAAGCAGATCTGAGATGATAGAATCAGGACCCAAGGATCTTTCATACAATTTCATGTCCTCTTTGACAAGTTGGGATTTCCTCGGGGAACAAAAGGTAATTAGGATGACTTTGAAGGAGGTCCACCACTGGTACTTAGCTATACGAATTAACATAAGGCCATTTGCTTTTTCCTCTGCCAGTCACAGTACATTTCAAAGAGAGATGAATACCGAGATATCCTGTGTTTACAATTCATTTAAATGCTGTCAGAATACAGCATAGACAGGGACTGTTGATTACATTGTGGACCCTACTCATACATGTGTAAATACACACAAACACAAACATTATCTCCCTACATGTTTTTTGAGGGTTATTTACTTTGCAGGATGTTTAACCCTTTCTAGCCATGTGTCACAAGGGGCTTTGTGTAAAATAGCATCGTTTAGTTTTCCTTAATCTATAGGCCAGATTCTCAACTGCATAAATCAGCGCAGCTCGATTGGCACCTAATTCTAAAGCACCGAATACACAATGGCAAACGTAAATCCTCCTCGCTGCAACAAACACTGAACAATTCTAACTCAGAAGCTGTCGCCTAAAATAGTCCCTAAATGTTCTGAGACATCTCGGAGGAGTGCTGAGATGAAATGATGTGCGCGCCAGAGGGAGATGCAAATTAATTCCTACTTTCCATTTGGCTTGAGATGCCACGTAATCCTGTAGCCTCAGCCCTGCATTATACATGGCATGTAGTAGCTGAAACAGCTAGAAAACCCCCAGAAAGAATAAACAAAGCAGAGCTGGGAAAACTTTGGCCTTTTGTGTTCAGATGAATGAGAGCTTGGGGTGTGCAAGGCAAGTTCTAGTAGGACTAGATAGTTACGTCAACCATAACCGTATCAACTTCCTGTAACCAAAAAGTATGCATAGGACTGTCCCGTCTGTGTCATTACAGCCCTCTGGCTGCATGCACTTGCTCTCAGAATAAATACTGGACAATGGACCATGGTGGGGGCAGGCTTTGTATAACAGCTATGAGTGTAGAAGAGAACCTGCCCATTCTCCCAAAAAATGAAGCTTCCCTCCCTGTCCCGTGTAACATGGCAAAAGACACATGGGCTGGTTATTGTTCTAACAGGAAGCAGCTCAATTACCTGCAATTGCTGGAGCCGTGTGAATGGCTGCTGTCGGGATAGGCAGTGCTGTGGCAAGATGTTACTCAGAGCTGCTGCCTTTTGTTGTCAGACAGGACTGGTACTCTAGGGGAGCACTCCATGTAGGGAACTCTACTTGCAGGCCCCAACTCAGCAACAGACTGGAGCAGGTGTTTCCTTTTAAGGACATACTTACACTTTGCTGAGCAGGGCCAGCTGTAAGCACATGGCTTATGCTCAGTGCATGCACAAGTGCTTTGCTGAATCAGAGCCTTAATGCTGCCCCATCACTGCCATGGGCAAAGCAGGAGTGAAGTGCGCAGCATTCAGCCTCATCAGTATCCTGCCGTACTCCCCATCTGAATGCCACCAAGCTGCCGGTACAGCACAGACACTGACTTTTATTTTTCCTGGTGGGTGCGCCATCCCTGCTCCCCTGTAACCCCCTCTCCACTCCGCCCCTTCCCCTGAGGCCCACCTTCGCTCCACCTCTTCCTGCCCCTGCTCAGCCCCCTCCCCTGAGGCCCCCTGCCCACCCATACTTGCTGCTTTCTGCTCTCCCTCCAATACCTCCCACCAGCCGCTGAACAGCTGATCAGCCCTGCTGAACAGCTGATCGGCAGCCCTGCCATACAGCTGTGGCCGGTGGGTGCTGAGCACTTCCTATTTTTTTTTTCCATGGGTGCTTGAGCCACAAAGTACCCACAGAGTTGGCCCTTATCCTGTGCAGCATCTTCCCATCCATCGGCACTCCTGCTGCTAGAGCCAACAGTTCTTGTAATTAATTTTGTTCTCTGTGACAGCTTCCGCTCCGCTCTGCACCTTTTCTGTAACTGGCGTCGTCCACATGATTTATTTCAGGTCAGCTGTTATTTGCATTTCTATGTTACTCACTGTTGGGATACACATCTATAGATGTAGACATAATCCATACATCCGTGTAATATGTCATAGGCCTGGTGTGGCTCAAATGTGCTTGATGTGAGTTGCGTGTTGACAACTGAAGCAAGAATTTGAGGTTTTAAGCAGTCGAGAACTGTTTGTGAAAAATAACTTTGTTATGAGAAAGACAGAGAAATACCAGAAAAGGAAATAACATTGGGCGCTTTGCCATGACAATATACCTGTCGCAACATATTTCCTGCAGTTATAAACAAGAACTTGGGAAAGAGGAACATCTTGGGCCTGGGATTGTTTCTAAACATCTTGGGTTTTGGCAGTTTGCCCAGAACTGTCTCTTTGAACTTGCCCAGACAACTGACGGGTGAGGAAGTGGATTATGAAAGAAATCCGGTACACTTGCAATTTGGAGTCCTTCGTGGATCCAGATCCCTGTTTGGGTTAAGATGTGGTAATGCTGGTTCCCCTCATCTTGTGATCGGACTGAATGTCGACTGGCCATCGGGCCTTCAATTCTGATCTTCAGCCTCTGGTGTAGTACGCTTGGGTTATGAATGTGGTGTGAGTGGTTTATGCCGTAAGGAATAAAGAGTATTTGTGGATTATACACCAAAACAGTGCCCAGTATCTGCCTGATCCTCTAGCTCAGAGGGAGACTCCTGCTGCAGGTCTAACAGCATGATGGTTATTTGCAATCATGGCCTCATTTTTCTGTGCTGTGTTGATAAGATACAAAGATATTTGCCACTTCAGGCTAATTTGAGGAGAGTGAATCAGGGCCGCCACTTTGCTCAGCTGCCGTTAACTCAGGAGTAAACTCAAATATCCTGGAGAGATTGCACTGAAGGTGACACAGTGCCCTGTTCAACTCCCCCCTCCCGGGGCCGGATTAACTTTTTGTGAGCCCAGCACCAAACATATTTGTGGGCCCCCACTGGGGAAATAGGGCATGTGATGGGGGGTGGTCTGCAGAGCGAGGGGCCGGTTGGGGGGGAATGAGGTGCAGTGCAGCGGGAGTGGCCCCACTCAGCCCAGCACAAGGGCACTGTTTACAAACCCACAACGGCTACATGCACACTGCCCTGCGCTGCTAGCTTGCCCCTTCCACACTGCCCCCCTACCCAGTGCCCTGCCCTTATGCCCAGCACTCCCTCGCCCAGAGACTTCCCCCACAGAGCCCTACGTCCAGCGCCCCCCCCACCCAGAGACCTTCTCCACAGATCCCTACGCCCAGTGCCCCCAGACCCGCTATGCCCAGCACCCCCTGCCCAGAGACCCCTCCCGCTGACCTCCCACCACAACTGCACAGCACCCTGCACATCATACCTCCTGCCCAGCTCCCCCACACACAGATCCCCTACTGTCCAGCACCCTCTTCACAATCCCACCATCAGAGCTGTACAGTGCCCCATATTCCTGAGGGAGTTCTGCATCAAATTCTGTGCACAATATTTTAAAATTCTGACCCTTTTTTTTTTTTTTTTTTTTACAATAAATAAATGTGGAAGCTCCACCATGGCAGTGAGGAGCATAGGCCACTGGCTGCATGGAGGTGGGAGAATACCCTGCAGCCTCCCGTGCTTTCCTGGGCAGGGACTTGGCAGTGAGGCTGAACCTGACCCTGACACAGCACAAGGGCCAGGCCTGCCACGGAAACACCCTAGGGCCCTGCCCCTTTTGTGCCAGGCACTGTAGAACTGATGAATGAAATTGTTTTTTTTAATTGTTCACTTTATTAATGTAACTTCATAAGTAAAGTTTTATGAATGAAACAATATTCATTCATAAAACCAGTTACCCCAATAACTGGCTAATTGACAGTAAAAATGCTTAAGAGCCCTAGCTGTTCAGTCAACTGCCTTTGTAAGTTTCACTATCAATCCAATTCCTGCTTAAGTCACTGAGACTTGCACTGTTTCAGGATTGTAACTTCTGTTCACCATTTATTACACTTGCCTACATTGTAACTTCTGTTCACTGTTTGCCATATTGTAATTCAAACCCCATTTTAAAACACTCACTCCGTTTTGTAAAAGCTTCCTCCAACCTTCATTTCTGCAAACCCTGCTGTGATCTTATTAGTTTAGTTTAGCTGTGTGACTGAGGTATGTATGGATGATGGAATCAACCTCCAGCCCCAATCTGTCCTGATGAAATACAGTTCAAACTCCACCGGCTGAAGATGCAGACAAGAGCCCTAACAAAGTAAGAAGAGTCCACCCTAAAAAGAAAAGGTACAACAGAAGGAAGATCAAAGCCAGATGCGAGGCTGAAAGTCACGTCTGCAACTGGCGGGTGATCAGTCACCAAACCCAGAGGCAGCGTGACACAGCAAGACCTATAGACTCTGGATTCAAACTAAAGCTTATAAAAAGGATGGGTGAGATGGGAGACTTTGGAGGGTAACATTCTGCTGCCAACATGGAAGGTCACTGGTGCATGCCCAACAGAGACCCAGCTAGTCCTTGTGTTTGGCTTTCCTGGCCAGTTACCGCCACAATCTACGAACCCAAGCTGCAAAATCAAGCCACGAACTCAAGCTATGTCCAGGACTGGTAACTATGCAGCAGCTGCAGAACATCTGATGGATGTGTGTGTGTGTGAATGTGTTTGTGTGTGTGTATAGGTATTAGGTATAATGTGTGTGTATAAGGATTAAAATATTAGTTATTGGTCATAAATCAGATTATCATAATAAATGTAGCATCTTTGTCTTGCTCCCAAAAAGATCCCGTGTAGTTTTGTCTGTACAACAGCACACCAGATGTGGGCAGTCAGGCTCAGCCTGGCAGCATGATCCAAGTGCAGAGGGACTTAGTGTGGGGGGATCCAGATAGGGATAAGAGGGTTCTGTGTGGGGCAGTCTGGGTGCAGGCAGCTCAGTGGGGGATCTGGATGCGCAGGGGGAGGTTCCAGGTGCAGGGGTAATGGGAGTCTGCAGGGGGGACCAAGTGAAAGTGGTTGGAGCTCAGCGGGGGGAGGGGGAGGTCTAGGAGTAGGGGAGATGGGGTTCATTTGCATGGGGGTCAAGGTGTAGGTGATTGGGACTCAGTGGGGAGGGTGTCTGGATGGTACAGATGCAGGGGAGGTGGGGTTTGTCAGGGTGAGAGTTTGATGGGCCTGCTCAGTGACGGTTCCAGACATCAGCACGCCAAGCGTGTGCTTGGGGCGGCAAGCCACTGGGGGCACTCTGCCAGCACTGCTGAAGCCGCAGGACCAGCAGACCCTCCGCAGGCAAGCCGCTGAAGGCAACCTGCCTGCCGTGCTTGGGGCGGCAAAATGTCTAGAGCTGCCCCTGGGCCTGCTTAACAGGGCAGCTCCAGCTGCTGCCAAGGGGATCCGCATGCTGGGCCCCTGCTTCCCCTATACCCTTCTCTTCTCCATCCCATGGCCCTTCCCCACCGCTCCATCTCCTCCCCAGGCTTGGAGTTCTGGGGAGAAACCGCACCCCAGCACAAGCCGACGGAGCGGGTTGGAGCTGGATCTCTCCACTTCCTGCTGCATGGTGATTGCAGGGCTGGTCCAACCCTGCACGCATGGTGCGGCGGACAGTGGAGTGACCTGGCCCCAGCCTGCTTCACTCTGCTCCCCTAGCTCCCAGCCTTGGGACTGGGGGACAGGCGGGATCTGCCCCGCAGCAGTCACTGGCAGCACGGCTGGGAGCTGGCGGAGCAGTCTGGGGCCGGGTTGCTCCACTTCCTGCTGCCCGGTGAGTGCAGGGCGGGCCCGACCCCTGCTGCAGTCCCCCAGGAGGGTAGCTCAGGGGAGGGGGCTTGGGTGGGAAGAAGTAGGGTGGCGGCGGAGCAGGCAGCTTTCCTGGCCGGCTCAGCCAGTTGGGGGATCAGGCTGGCTGGGCCCCTTCTGACTCTGGGCCTGGCACCATGGTACACCCGGTACTGCCCTCTCCCCCTTCTAGGACTGGGACCATGCATTTGCCACTGAAAACTGAGCTGGACTTTCTTAAACGCTAATGCTCCATTCACCAGCTCTCGTGTGCCAGCTGCGGCCTCCTACCCAGCTTGGACATGAGCTGCTAGGCAGGAGTGGTGCAAAGGCCAAGCCAGGCTGGTGGGTGAGCTGGCAACACAAAGTTTTATGCCACCATGACTGGCAGCACAGCACACCTTGTGATGCAGAGTGGACACACGCTCTCCTGGTTTAGGCACAGGGAGGAATCGGGAAATTGAGCTTCTGGTTCTGATTTGGATCTAGTTCAAAATGCCTCCTTTGTATTTAGACCCCAGAGAAGCTTGTGCCAGCTGCTCAGAGAATGTTTTCCTGGGTTGACCATTGTATGGGGCTACTGGACTGAGCGAGGACTGCTGAGCGAGGACTAAGCCAACGACCGCTATGTTAGGCTTTCCATAGAGAGGGTTTAATTCAGGCTGGATGGGCTGAGTGACTCACCAGGACCCTGCACTAGCTTTGCCAGAGGACATGGCCAGGACTTGTTTCAAAGGGGAAGAGCCATGCCCTAGGAAAACTAAAGCTAAAGGTCAAGAACGTCATATTTGGGGGTCAACGGGGAAGGCTGAGGCTCCTGGATTTCTGAGGCTGATCACCCTGCCAGTGAGTGACTGGCCAGTCCAGCTTCTGACCATACACTGCCCCACACTGAACCAATGCACTTGTTAGCTAAAAGCACTGAGACAACAGAATGTCTTTGATTGGCTTTTTCCCTGCAAGAGCTACTTCACTGTGCATGTGCAGAATTCATCCCCCCCTGCAGATTTTTTTTCTCAGTAGAAAATGTATTGACAGAGAGGTGCTGCAGTTACCCCTTTCACCCACCAGGGGCTGCTGTGGCACCCAAACAGAGGGCAGCTGGGGCCAGAGCAGGTAGTCACAGAGAGGGGCGGGAAGAGGAGAGGCTGTGTTCCTCATAGCGCCCTGCCCCGGGGCCAGGTGAGGAGGAATGGGATATGGGGCAGATGGACAGAGCGGGGCACACGGCGCTGCTGGGGGATCACATAGACAGGGTTCAGAAGGATGAGTGCAAGAAGACAGACTGGGGCAGGGGTCACAGGAACTAGTGGAGTGACAGCACTGAGCTGGGGCAAAATGGGAGTGAGGGTGCAGGGCCCATGGGGATGGGGGAGGGAGGGGTGCTGGGACACATCGGGATGGGGGAGGAGGGGTGGCTGAGTGGGGTGCAGGGACACTTTAGGGGTGCAGGGACACATGGGACAGGGGCAGATGTGCTGACTGAATGGGAGACAGTAGGGGCAGCACCCCAACTCTCTAACAATTCCCCCCTCCAAAAAACTCTGTTCCATACTTCTCCCACCCACACTCAGCGACCCTCCAGGTTCATGGCCAAGCTCCTTTCCAGAAAATACTTCCCTCTCCCTCAGCTCTTCCATTACCTCTGACTCCCCCACGCCTTTGCTCTGCTTTTGAGGGGTGTGGAAAATCCTGTTCTGTATTGTAGGTTAAACGAATTATTACTCAAAGCTCTGTATTAATAGGCCTTATACAGAATCTGTTTGTCAAAAAACATTTCCTAAATCTGTGTTGTCATCTGTATTGTTACAGACATACTTGCTGACAGGTATTTTGAATCAAATTACCAAAATAATTGAAACTGGCATGATTATACTGTGTTATTTTGAAAAATAAAATATGCAGAATTTTAAAATATTGAGCATAGAATTTTTAACTTTTTGGTGCATAATTCCTTCAGGAACAATGAGCAGAAGTGATCACAACACACACACACCCATCTCCGCTGCCTTTCTCTTTGCCCAAATACACACTCGGCCTGACAGATGCCAGGCATGGAAAACATCAGCTCAACCATTAAAAGTTTGGCAACATTACAAGTAACTGAAACCAGGGTCTTATATGGGATGCAGCAGACAACCGTCCCTCCAGGCATGCTGCCAGCCTGACCTGAGGCCAATGAAAAGCCACAAGTACAAAGAATGCGAACAGCTCACAGTGCCAGTCCTTTGCATTGACACGACACTAGGGGGCGCCCCTTGGCCAAGGTTTAGGGGATGAGCACAGAGCAAATGACTAATCGGTTCTAATGACACATGTGCATTAATAATCATTAGCCTGAATCTGTTCTGATGTGGAGGGCTTGGACCCTGCTGCCTGGAGCCTGAGGCTGATAATGCTGCTTAAAATGCATCCCTGGTGCCTGGTCAATAAAACTTCTTCCAAATCATGTGACGTGCAGGAAGCTGTGTCAGAAGGACCCTGGCACCAGAGATCCTGATGCAGGGACAGGATTTATTTCAGGCCTGCTGCACTGTAGGCTCTCCGGGTAGCACAAGTAGCAGAGTCTGAAAAGCCAGTGCATTGGCAATCAGATTTCTGTGGGATCGATGTCTGCTCCAACCCTATTACCTACCGATCAGTTACCCCTCCAGAAACCAGCGGACCCTCTGCAGGCAAGCCGCCGAAGGCAGCCTACCTGCCGCCCTCGTGGTGACTATGTTCTGACCGGGACCGTGTTCCGGCTGAGTGTTCCCCAGGGGCTTGCTGCCTCAAGCATGCGCTTGGCGTGCTGGTGCCTGGAGCCGCCCCTGCTCTCCATGGCTCCCTGCAGCAAATCCAGCCAAGCCAGACCGCTGCGGGAGGCGTGTATGGCCGCACTTCAGGGGGTGATATACTTTCAGTGTTTACAGCAATACAGGGAGATTTTGCAAAACATGGGAACCATTATCAATCACCTGGCTACAGAATCTGATGGGCTTTGAGTTAGCACAGAGAGGCACAAGTTAAGCCACAGTCCAGCCTGGTTAAACCAATGCCATGATGGACCATCCAAGCTGCGATGGACTCCAGGTCTGGCTCACTCTCGCTGTTCCCCCTTTGTCTGCCAACTCCCAGGCATGCTGCTTGGGGGCTGAAATCCCTGGGGTATGACTGTGTGAGCCCCGCTGAGCACTGCTCCCTGCCACCTTGGGATATTTAACTGATGGGAAATGCCACCCTGGTGCGTGAGAAGCCAGGCCAGGCACCCTGTCCTGTTCAGAACACGCACATCCGGAACAGGAACAGACAAGAAACCTCAGCGGTTCCATCATGGCCCTGAGCTGGCATGAGGCAGACATGCTGTGTCCAAGGAGGGTGTACGGCCCACTCTCCACTGCCATAAAACTCTAGCCACAGCAATGTAGTGGCTGAGGAATTCAAAGAGATGGAGAAGCAATTGCCAGCCTATTTGTCATTCCTGCTGAGCCCAACCCGCTGCACCACAGAAATCTCCTCATACCCTTCCCGCTGACACCCTGTCTGTAATATGGGGAAAGTATAAGTGGGAGGAAGAACACAAATAGAGATACACTTTTTGGATGAGAGCCCACAGCTGATTGGCCCAGTTTTGCATGCACAGCACTTTGCGACCCTACACACCTTGTCCTGGCCTTGCTTGCAGAGGTAGGAGCTTGTTGGACCTAGGGTGCTGGCTGGCTGGCTTCCAGTCTGCAGTGTTCTTTGCATGTGAACATGCAAGGATTGTGCACACACAAAACTCTGCATGCTCAGACACGCAGGCACGGGTGGGGCTGGGAAACTGGGCCAAAGCGTGGCAGGCTAGATACATAGTGAATGAGTTGGTCATGCGAGCAGGAGCTGGTACTGGTAAGCATCGAGGAGTTTAAAGATACTCAGTGGAAATTCCCTTGTCCCCACAGCAGGCCCACAGGCCACTCACCCGATCACCTGCCAAGAGAAGGACCACTGAGTTCCTTCCTCTTCACTTCCCCATCCCTCTCCAGGGAGCCAGAGCCATTATGTACGAGAGAGGAATTTAATTGCCAAAGTACAGGAAGTTCAAAATTCAGGTTGCTGTGCATGGGCGGCGCCTGGCTCTGGCATTTGGGGAGGCTGGTCCGAGTGCTGGAAGCTCCCCCGGTGCCCACACTGTGACCCCACCCCCACTCAGCCTCTCCCCCGCTCCCCGCCAAGGCCCTGCCCAGAGTCCATCCCCCGCTTGGCCCCTGGCCACACTCACACTTGGCCCCTCTCACCCTCTCACCACATCCCTCCTCTCCTCCAACTCCTCCCCCAAGACACCCCCCCCGCCCGCAGCTCACTGAGTTGCTCCACTTCCCGCTCCCGAGACCCCCCAACCTGCTGCTAACCACAGCCCCTCCCCCACACACTCCCCTAAGCCCAGGAGTGGAGAAGAGGAGGGACTCGGCAAGCGGCGGGGGCCTGAGCAGAGGTGCAGAGCAGGGATGGGAATAGGTGGAGCTTGGGGGGAGCCATGGGGGAAAGCCTGAGTGGGCCTGGGGGGGTGGAGCGCAGGTGGGGCCACCACAGCCCAGGTATCCATGCTCTCAAAAGCAGCAAGGCCGCAGCTGTGCTGGAGGGGAGGCTTAGTCTCCCCTGGCCTATTATACCTGCTAGGTTGCCATAGCAATGTGAAGTGCGTCTGGTGCATGGCCCTGCTCCAACGGGGGCTCCTTACCCAATCCTGGGCTCCATCCCCTACTCCTAGGTGATGTCTCTGTTTGCTAAAGGGGGTTAACTCTCCAGCCTGCAGAGCCATGGCAGCAGCTGTCCAGGGAGCGTGGGAAGGCTCAGTCGGCACTCAGTGCACAGAGAGGGAATGCTGACTGTATGTGTCACTTAGTCACAAAAGCAGCCAACACCCTTCCTCGGCAGGATCGGCCAGAACATCATCCCCCGCCCAGCCCAGGAACTATCCAGGGACTTGCTTGGACTGCAGGGGAGAAAAAGGCCAGGCCAAATGCAGCCCCTCAATTCACTGCACTTCACCAGGGACCAAGAATGCTTTGAATCGGCCCTGGGGCCCAAACTCAGCACTGGGAGTGTGAACAAGCCCTATGCCAACCCCAGCGGTTGGGGGGTAAGAGCTGCCCAGTCCAAGCAGGTCATCCCTGTGTGCCCACATGCTGCGCACCAGGCTGGGGGTCTTCATGGCCAAGTGCCACCTCTCTGTGAAACTTTGTAGTGAAGTTGACAGGACAGCCCAGCCTGTGGGAGTTTGGCTGGGCTCCAAGTCAGCTCCCTTTGACCTCAGAGCCATAAGGTCCTGTTAGATCCTTAGGGCTGGATGAAAGTAGCTCGCCTCACATTGGTGACCATGAGCAGCTGCAGCGTGTTTCTGGGGCACACGCAGAAAGGCCAAGAGTGTTCTTGGCAGGGGGAGCCATCGAAGAGCTCGGAGAACCTTGACTCAGAGGGTTCCCCACTTGTTAGAAGAATCTCCATGATGAAACACGTCCCATTGGTAGCTGCAGGGAAGAAGCAGGCAGGCTGGGGCTCATCGGCTGTCAGGGAGGGTTTGCTACTCATCTGAAGGGCCATGGCAGATGCAAGGCCTTTCTTTTCAGACTGATACACTAACCAGTGTGGACCCGAAGGCCCTCCGACCCTGACCCCAGCAGAAGCTGTGGAGTGGGGGGAGCCCCAGCACCCCGACTCCATCCCCGGAAGAAGCCACGGGGCTACAGGGGAAGCCCCTGTGTCCGACCCTGCTCTCCAGCAGAAGTGTCGGGGCTGGCGGGGGAAGCCCCAGTACCCAGACCTCCACTGTGGCCTCAGGGCTGGGGGATCTTTCACTGCCTGCCGTGGACTTAGGGCTGGGGGAGCTCTCACGCCATGCTGCAGCCTCAGGCTGAGGGGGAGGAGGGGAGGGAGGGAAAAGCTTCTACAGTCTTGGACCCACAGTGGGGGGGGCGCAGAATGCAGGGGACACTAGGTGGAATGGGGCAGAAAGGGGTGGTGCTGTGGGTGGGGCAGAATGGGAGCAGGGCGGACCATAGGTAGAAGGGGGTGGAGAGGGGCCCCCCCCACTTGCTTTGGGCCAGGGCCACAGGAAACCATAATCCTCCTCTGCTCGTGGCTGAGGCTGGGAGCTGCCCCGGGGGGGCAGAAGGGCCCTGGTGCCACCTGAGGGCTGCTCTGAGAGTTGTTACACACTGGGTGCCTGCTGGTCCCCTGGCCCCATGGCAGGCCCTAGCACAACCCCTGCTGCACCTGACCTCTGTGCAGCCTCTGAAATGCTATGGCAGCTCCTGTGGCTCAGACTGCGCCTGGCTGGATGGGCAGAAGCCATTTCCCTGGAACCCCAAGGGATTTTTGCCCCAAAACGTCTCTCTTTCCTGCTCCCTCTAGGAAAACGGGGGCTGTTACATCAGCCTGCAGGCACCCAAGGTGGAGCTCTAGGCTGACCACCTTGCACTGCAAAGACCCATCGCCACCTGATGAATGAGTTTACAGTTCCCCACAGAAGCCCCCTGGGATTCCTTCTTCCCTGGCCCTTGCTTAGTGTCTGGAGCTCTGGCCAGTTTAGTGTCCTCACAAATTTCTACCCAGCACCCAGAGCGCGCGTACGCGCGCGCGCGCACGCACGCACGCGCACACACACACACACACGCGCGCGCCCCTGCACGAAGCCCATGGCCCCCTTCATGTCGCTGCACAGCAGCTGGACTGCGCAGAGTGATTCATTCATACGCTGGTTTTGTGTTGGGCTCCTCGGCTTGCTGCCATCAGAGCAGCTTCTGTTCCTGGGAGGGTATGGGGCCTGGGGCGGGGAGGTTGACTCATCGCAGAGGCAATGGGGTCAGTCTCTTCCCTGCCATCACAGCAAACCCACCCGCTAGCTGCTGCCTTGATTGTGGAGATCATGGAGTGGCCCCCTTATGCCACTCACAAAGCCAGATCCCATCCCATGCGTGCACCAGTATCCAATGCAATATTCAGGGCTGAAGCCACAGGGGACACCCAGAGATTCATGGATGGCTCATGGCCCACTCCTCCTTGTGCTTCCCGGCCCACCCAAATCCAAGATTCTGCCCTCTTGATCAGCAGCGTGAGCTCTGTCCGCAAGCCACCAAGTCATTCTCATGCTCAGGGGTCAGCATGTTCAGTTAGGAGGTGGGCGGTAGGAGACCCAGGATCAAATCTACTAGCCTACACTGGGGGGGGATTATACCTGTGGCTCCACACGTGAAGCAAGTGCTCTAACCATGGGGCTAACAGCTCCCAAGGAAGCCACTACCTGGCAGACTATGTCTTTGAGGCCCAAACTATGCAGCAAATTTGACAACAGTTTGAGGTCAGCCACAGCCGCATTTTTCAGTGACTAATTATTTTTTCTGAAAGAGTGTTGCCCAGCTGTAGCGTGGCCCCTGCTGGCACACTCCCTGAGTCATTCCCTGCAGTTTGGGTGCATTCACCAACCCATGCCCCGCCAAGGCCACAGCCATGGCAGGGACAGTGCACCCTGGCAGCTGGAATCCGCTGCCCTTTAAGAGCCATCTGATTTTTCAATCTTTATCCCACACATGATTTTTTATTGTAAGGTTGCTGATGATCTCTAAGCTGCACATACAGGTTTGTTATTATAGGCTTGCTGAGGAGCCCTGGGCTATGCATGCCGGTTTGTTATTGTAGGGTTGCCGAGGAGTGCTGAGGTTTTGCCTATTTCATTTTACAAGAAGACTAGAAGCGTGTGCTGAGGGCAAACGCTACGTTAACAAAGGACAATGTGGGAGAATGGGCAGGCTGCCCTTTGAGCTGGCAGTGTCTCCAGCTGGGCGTTTTGTGAGCACAGTGTCCAGCCTCCAGACAGCACCTGAGTCTAGCACCTGCCACGCAGCTCCAGGGACTGGTTTGGCCAAAACTCTGCGCTCTGGGGCTGGCCCTGATGGCTCAGCCTCTCTTGAATGGCCTGGCTGGTGACCCTTATGCTGCTGGGATGCCTGGCACCGGCCAGCCCCCAAGGAAGGCCAGGACAGTAGCATAGCTCACCCAGTATTAGCTGGAAAATCCAGGTGCTGGTGTCAGGAGCAATATTTGTCCCAACAGTGCCATCTGTTGGGGTCCCCTGCACCTACTCTGCTAGACTCCCAGCAGAGAGCAAAGGGAACCACCAGTCGTCACAGCTGGAGGTGTTCTGTGACCTGGCCCATGGCCCTGCACACTCAGGCATGTCCATACTGCCATTCAAAACTCGTGGCTGGCCCATGCCAGTTGACTCGGGCTCAGGCTAAGGGTCTGGTTCATTCCAGTGTAGACGTTCAGGCCCAGGCTCTAGGATCCTGCGAGTTGGGAGGGGCCCAGAGCTCAGCCTGCAGCCCAAGTGGAAACAGCTACATGGCAATTAAACAGCTTCTTAGCCGGGGCCAGCCATGAGTGTCTAACCCCAGGCAGCTCAGCAAAATTTGCTGGGAAGGAGTCGGGTGGGGGGGGTCAGCAAGTCAGTGACTGACTTGCCCAGATGGTGGAGGGAGTGTCAGTAACTGACTGACCCCGACTGGGGGAAGAATCAGGAACTGACTATCCTATGTTGGCAGGGGGAAATCAGGGACTAACTGGCCCAGGTTGGGGGTCAGGTACTGATTGGCTTAGGAGTTTGCATTTCTGTCCCAGTGTCCTGCCTCCTGCCCCATGTGCTGGGCACCCAGACTGGGGCTGTGCAAGGGTCAGTGGGGGCTGCGACTACCACTTGTATTTCTGTTTGTCTTCCCCCATGGCACCTGTCACCGGAGCAGGACTCTGCGCACGGGATGTGGAGCAGAACTCCACCACACAGTGCACTGGGCATGGACACTTGTCCTGCTCACACACTACAGCCCGTTCCCAGGCAGAACACCTGCAGCTGCCCCGCCCCGTGTCCCTACCAGATTTCTGAGCCCGGATGAGGTTGGCTGCTTCCTCATATGGCCTTTGCTATGCTGCCTGTATTCTCTAATGCCCGCACAGCCCCACTACACATGGTAGCAGGTGGGGGCTTGCAAACATTGCCTGGGATTCTCTGCCATTTTCTTTCCTTGATACCAAGGCCAGAAAGCCCAGCGTGACCAACTAGGCTGTGGCCAGCACAAGGCAGAGACTCTCCCCAGGGATTCCTACATCCCCCTCAAGTGGTAAAGAGAACCAGTCTTCACTGAGTGACCCCACATGATGGAGACTCCCAGTGTCCCTAAGGGGAGCTGCTCCAGTGCTAAATTCCCCTCCCTGTTCAACATTTGGGCCTTGTTTCCCATTCAAGTCCATCCAGCTTCACCTCTCAGCCGCTGGCCCTCACTCTGCCTCTGGCTGCGAGATTAAAGAGCCCTCACCTCAGCTGCTAGAAAGCTTCCCCCTGCTCTCCCCGTGGGTACATGTCTCTGCTGAGCTAACCAGCTGGTGCTCCATTAGTCCCTCTGTCATAAACAGATAGTAGGAGTTAATAGCACAGAAGTACTTTATATCTCTTTTGACTGTAAAGGGTTAACAAGTTCAGTAAGCCTGGCTGTCACCTGACCAGAGGACCAATCAGGGGACAGGATACTTTCAATCTTGAGGGAGGGAAGTTTTTGTGTGTGCTGTTAGTTTTTGGAGGTGTTCTCTCTGGCTGAGATGACCACAGGCGTCAAACCAGGTATTTCTCTCTCCCAATCTCTCCAGTTACAGGCTCTTTATGTTCAAAATAGTTAACTACTAGGTTAGATAAGGCGAGTTGAGCTTATGTTTGGTTTTTCTTTATATTGCAAATTGCATTTGCTGGAGAGAGTTCGAATTGTGTATTTGGCTGGAAAGGAGTTCAAATTTGTATTTTGCTGAAAGGATCTTCTATTTGTACATCTTACTTTACGGCTGGGAGGGTTCCCAGCTGCGGTCTACTGCTGAAACACCTGTACTCTACTCCATTCTTAAATTTACAAAGATATGATTTACTTCCTTCTTTCCATTAAAAAGTTTTCTTGTGTTTAAGAACCTTGATTTTATGTTGTGGATCCTCGTGAGACTAGCTGTCTGGATTCACAGGGACGTTGGTGTTGAGAAAAGGAGGGAAAGGGAGAGAAAGGTTAATTTCTCTCTGTCGTTAGCGATTACACTTTCTCTCATCGGGAGAGTCTGGGGAGGGGAGACGAGAAGAGAAGGAAGGTGAATTTTCTATCTCTGTTTGTGATTCAAGGTAATTGAATCACAGTAATCGTTCCAGGTCAACCAGGGGGGAAGCTGGGCAGATAGCAACGGTGGGGGAAAGGGATTTACCTTCTTGTGTTAAGACTTCCAGCGGATCTGGGTCTTGGGCGTCCCCAGGCAGGTTCTTGAGGGGACCAGGAGTTGTACCAGGCACTGGAATTCCTGGTTGGTGGCAGTGCTACAAGTACTAAGCTGGTAATTGAGCTTAGAGGAATTCATGCTGGTACCCCATCTTTTGGACGCTAAGGTTCAGGGTGGGGAATTATACCATGACACCCTCACTGTACAATCTGGTCTCCCACCACCTCTCAGTCCCATGGCTCCTTCAGCAATTTGTCCCTGTGCTCTTTGAAGTGTTGCATGGAGATTGGCATCAAAACGTTCTCTTGTTGGGAAATGGTGATTCGTCAAAGCCAACTTTCTGTTTCAACCAAACTTTCTCAGGAAAATCTGTGGGCAAAAGCGTAGAGATGCACCCCAGACGAGCCAACAGCTCTGCTTGATTTGGAGTAAGGCCTTCAACCTGGGGTTCCCATGTCCCGGACAAGTACTGGACTGCAGAATCATTTGCTGCCTTTGCTTGTGGCCAATGACTATAGAGTGATTTACACAGGGAACAGCTTCAGCAAGAAAGATTTGGCTCTATAGCCTGCTGGTGCATGGGGTATGGAAGATGCGGTTTAAATCCCTACTCCGCCTGATTCAGGGGAGTTCATGGGGCTATTGGCCATGCTGGGGTAGTTTGCTGTGACAAATTCTGATGCAGACCAAAACCTCAATGTTTTCTGTGAAGCAGCAGTCTTATTTGCCAAGCAGCCCTCCCCAGCATGGGTCTCCCTGACCTCTTGGTTGGAGGCCACACCAGCTCCCTGCTCTTGTTCAGCATTCCCATGTTAGTGCAGCCAGCTCTCACGTGCGGCAGGAGTTCATGTTCAGCTGTTTGCAGCAATGGCTCTTTTCCATTGTCCCCGGTGCCTGGGCTACAGGCCCCCATTCTGCAGGGATGAGGGGTGTTCCTAGATGGATGGCCCTTGGTCCTGGGGGGAAGGACCCTCGACGCTATGGGGCCAAGTGTGCACTGATGGTGAGACAGGCCTGAGCACTGGCCCTGTGACCCTTGCCACCCTCCAAAGGGAAGGGCCGGGAGCCTCCCACTTGGGCAGGTGACGCTACAGGAATAACCCCCCCCCAGCCCCAAACGGGGGGAACAGACTGCCATGCAATGTCAGGGGAGGAGGTGCAGGAAGTGTCCTCAAGGGTGGAGCAGTAACCTTCTGAGAGGTGTCCCCTCCCAGCCCAGCTCCTCGGGAAGACCTATCATTGGAGACCCCATGAGCTGTAGCTGCACAGGTGGACGCGAGCACTGCATCTCACAGGGAGAGTGGCTGTCAGCTTTGCATGACTTTATTGGGTGCTGGTACAGCACACTCAGTGTGTACATTTGGCCAAGGAGGGTGGCGGATTGTCCCGGGCCCATGGACCCAAGTCTGCAGTGAGCTGCGCCAGCTGGCTGCCTGTCCTGTCCCACGGAGCGGTCCTCCTCCAACAACCTCTTCCATGGTGAAACAGTGTCACAGTGGCAGCCCAGTGGGCTCGATCCAGCTCTCACTGCCCCCTTGAATGCAATGGGGGTGGGGATGGGTCAGGAGCAGGCCCAACACCCCCCACCCCTGCTCTTATTCCTGCTGTGGAAAAAAAGTGTTTTAGGAATTCTCAGTGATATCTGAGGGCTATCAAAGCATACACAACGGGCGCATCCCCTCAGCTCCTTCACACTCCCCGCAGGCAGGCCGGTGCTGCCAGGGGCCTCAGCACCTTCAGAAAGGGGCCACTTACCTGTCTTAGCAATAAATTATCTCCCAATTCCCCCCTTGGTCTCTGGGACTCCACCAAAGCCCACGCCCCTGTTCTTTTCCCAGTCTTGGCAACGGGAACCGTGGGAGCCACCTGGGCCAGGCCTGCAGGCAGAAGACCGGCGAGCGGGCGGTAGACACAGTGGTAGTCATACCTGGCCCTTTCCATGGGGTATATACACAAGCTGGTCCCAGAGAAGGGGCGCATCCCCTAGGGTTTGGGAAGCGCCCTACTGTGTTGGCAAGAATCCAGAGTGCAGCTTGTGGTCCAGCCACTCCCAGCGCCGGGCCCAGAGCCAGCTGTACCAGTGAGTCTGTACTTTGGCCAGCTGTCCAGAGCCCTTCCTTGGCTCTGCCTGGGGGAGCTGCGTGCATGCCAGGCCCAAGCTGGGTGCTCCCTGGGCACCTCCTTGCTGCACAGCAGGCTATAGAGTTCGGATAGCCACTGGGTAGAGCAGGGACATGTGTTCAGCCCCCTTGATGGGCAACTTGTGGTTGGTGTAGTGGTGGATGATCTTGGGCACACTTTCAAACAGGGGGCTGTTCTGGCCCAGCACGTATTTGTTCTCCTGGGTGCGGGAGAGTTTCATGTGCATGAAACCCTGGCTGCTCCTGTGGGGAGAAAGAGACAAAGCCAGGATTAGAGTGGTGAAGCGCCACTGCCCTGCTCTGCCCAGCACCAGCACAGCATGCCCTTCGCACAGCTCACTAGTGCCACCCGCCAGCTGGTCCCGCCCTCTAGCATGGGACCGTAGTGCAAGGGGGTGCCGAGGCACTCAGCATCACGGGGCTGCTGAGCTCCACCCACCAGGCTGCATCAGCCCTGGCTGGCTGCTACACCTGCAGCCCCCACGCAGCACTAAATTAATTCAGAAAACAAACATCCCAGTTAGTGGGAGCTCTTGCCTGCTGGCCCCCTGCAGCAGGGTCCTGGGTCCAAGTAAGGGTCACTCCTCATTCGTGCCAGGCCTACCGAGCAGCCGTCTGAGCAGAAGGTGCCTTAGTACGCCAGTGACACCAAACGGGACTTTTGGGTTCAGGCAGAATCTGCACAGCCTGGTGGTCAGGTAGCCTCAGTAGGTGCTGGGGAGCAGGGCTTTGCCAGGAACACAGGGCTAGCAGCATTTTGGAAAGCAGCCAATTCCCTTGTCCGGATCCCTGGGGGGCAGGGGGGAATCTAAGCCCTCCTGGCGATTTCTCACAACCCTCTGCTCCCTCCCCGTTGGTGATTGGATTACAGTCGCTCCCAGAGGCCCCACTGAGGCCAGGCCCTGGGCACTGGCAAGACACCACTCCCTGCTGTGAGAAGGGCTCTGCAGGTCCACCTGCAGTGATATGGCCGAGTGGTGAATTGTTGCGGGACAGCATGCTGATGGGCACGTGCTCTCTTAGCATTCAGGGAGCTGTCTGTGAGCTCCGTCACCTGCTGCCCACAACCCCTCCAGTAGAAGTGGGGAGTGTGCAGTCTGTCACTGCCAGCCTGAGACCCGCAAGCCAGGAACACTTTGCCCACTCCTGGGCAGGGGCTTCTTCTCTTTGGGCCTCTGCCTGACCCAGAAAGCAGGTCCCGTCACGTCTCTGCTTCTTGCCTAGGCCTGTGCAAAATCCCATTAGCCTCTCTCAGGAGCAGCGAGGGCCCAGTGCCAGCTGAGCCACGTGGGAAGATAATGCCACAGCTGCTGATTCCAAGTGACGGGCTAATGGCCCTGTTGCTATTAATTTGTGTCTCCGAGGAGCACCACAGCCTGTCTGCAGCGTCTGGAATGCACATTACCGCAAAATATTGATAGCTTACGAGCAGCCTCAGCAGCTAGTCTGAGCCATCTCCAGCTCTGCACTGAGGCCAGTCCCCTCCCCCATGCCGCTGGCACGCAGCAGCTGCGACTCAACCGGAGGCCGTGCCCGCGATGGATTGATGGCTGCATTAGTGGAATGGGTTTCAAATCCATTTGCGAGCTCAGGAGCTGAGCCATTCTGGGGTGGGGGCTGTGCTGCTGCAGTGACTGAGCTGAAGCGGGCGGCTCCCAAGGAGGGGAGGCAGGAGAGGCCTGAGGTGAAACCCAGCTCCGTTCCATGCACTGAACCAGCTGGGGCTACACCAGTCCTGCAGGAAGCACTAATGCCCAGCCTCTCTTCTGCCCACTTGTGGATCATTACAGCACTCCAGGCACTGATTGCCTGTCCACATTCGCTGTGCCTCCAGCTGATGCTGGCTGCTCTCAGCCAAGCTCCAGTCAGCCTGGGGACTGCTCTGAGGTATGCCAGCTAGCCATGGCCCCTCAGGACCATGTGCCAGCTGGGGACTGCCGCAGTCCTTTGTGGGCAGGGGTTGTGAGAAAGGAGGTGGGGAAGCAGACCCTGCTAGCTGGGGACTCAACCAAGCTGCGGGGCAGAGCAGAGCCTCCTCCAACCGTTAGTGCTGCAGCGGGGCAGCAGGAGTGCAGCAGGAGCCCCATGTGAAGACACCAAGCATACCCAGCAGCAGCCCAGCAGTGTGGTGGAAGGTGCTACGTCCCAGCCCCCACCCGCCAGCTCTGCTTGAGGACTGTGTAGGGGATGCTCCGTTTGCAAAGGGGTATTTTGTCCCTCTCCTGCAACTCAGAAGAGCTGCAGCTTCCAACCAATGCTGCTCAGAGCCAAGCCTGGACAATGTCAGCCTGAAAGGCAAGTATGGGAGCTTTACCCACGAGGGAGCCCAAAGCACAGCCATAACTGCAGAATCGCTGGTGCTCCCTATAGGAGCTGGCAGCAGCAATCCCTGCCCTAACAACTCCTCACAGCCAGGACCCCCCACCCCACCCCGACCGGGAAACTGACCCCAGAGCAGCAAAGTGACTTGTGCCAGGTCACATGGAGCCAAAGGGCAGATTCTCAGCCACCTACCCTCCCTCCAGAGCCGACCTTCCTCTTCCCTCAGAGGCTCTCAGAGGCAGACAACAAAACCCACTTGTACGGGTTAAATGACTCCCATCTAAGGAGCCCAGCTCCAGCCTGGATGTATGGGAGACACTCCTACTAATACCTATGACAAGAGCTGATTTGCCGATTCCAAGATGTTAAGGCCAGAAGTGACCATAGTGACCAACCAGAGACTGTCCACAGCGAGCCCTGCATCCAGCTCGGAACGCCTGGCTCAGCAAAGACATAACCCCAGCCACCCTCTGCCCACGCCTGGATCCCTGCTGGCAAATGTGGAGCAGACGGTCCCCAGGACATGAGCAGGCAGTGACACCAATGCCTACTTCTGGCATGGGGTACCTGTGTGTGTGTGTGAACATAGACTCCTACTAACCACACGGGTTATTCCAAATGGCTCATACAAACTGCCTGCTTAATTCCTGATGGAGGAGATTGGGGAACGGAGGGCAATGGATTAGCCCTGCAGGCAGCCATCCCACACAATGACTGCCAGATACCTGATACCTCCGTGGGAACTGACAAAGGGAGCAAAGACCAGGGCTATGGCCCTAGCTGCTGAGCAGGGGGACAATCCTGGTGAGCCCCTGCGTGGGGGCACATGGAGGAACACCCCAGGGAGCAGGGCTAGAGTCCATGGCATTCAATTGGTCACAAGAGCAACTTCCCATCTCTCCCACTGCCTCTCACCAGGCTCTGCAGAGGCCCACTGCTCAGGTAAGGGCCCGCTCAGCCTGCCTGCCACTGACCCGAGCCAGAGGGGAGAAGGAAATCCAAGTACTGAATGCCCCAGGGCTCCAGGCAAGAGTCAGGCCAGAGGAGAGGAGTGGTGCTGCCTGGAAAACAGGTGGCCAGAGTCCATGACCTCGATCCTGCCCAGGGCTGAGCACTGGGGTCTCTATACAGCTGCAGACACTCCAGGCAGGAGGAAAGGGATTTCACTGGCCAGGTAGGGAGCCACAGCCAGACGTTGAAGGGTAACACATCCAGGGCACACGCTGGGGACTGCTTCTGATGCTCAGGGCACTGAGCTAGAGGAAGAGGCACCCAGCCCTGCAGTGATGTGCCTGTGTTGACCAGACCACATGGGTGTTCAGACAGAGATCTTGCTGCAGAGATCCCAAAGAAGGCCTGCTGGGAGGAGCTAGATGGGGCCTGCCCAGCGATAGATTCAGCAATTCCAAGGCCAGCAAGCTCCACTGTGACCATCTTATCTGAGCCCTGCCCAATACAGGCCACAGGGCCTGCCCCAAATCCATTCTTGAAGCAGATCTGGGCCCCTCTCTAGGGTAATGTCCCACGCTTGGTCACCGTCCAGACCCCACAGCACCCAGCCCCAAGCTGTCCAGACAGGCCCAGTGCAAGGAGGAGCTGAAATAGCAGCAATGCTCCAGGGAAACCCAAAGGATTGGTGGCACATTACCAGGCCGTTTTCCCTTCCCACCCCACCAGTGATGTGGGAGGGATAGCTCAGTGGTTTGAACATTGGCCTGCTAAACGCAGAGTTGTGAGTTCAGTCTTTGAGGGGGCCATTTGGGGAACTGGGGTAAAAAAAACCCCCAAACTGTCTAGGGATTTGTCCTGCTTTGAGCAGGGGGGATGGACTAGATGACCTCCTGAGGTCCCTTCCAACCCTGATATTCTATGATAAAAGGCCTGGGCTCAGCCCTACTGGGTTCACGACAGGAGCTGCTGGCAGCACGCACAGGGCAGTGAGATGGCTGGAGCCCTGCTTCCCCCTCCAAAGGATAGCTCTGGGACAAGTGTTAGCAACACAGACCTGGCACACTTGGCCCTGCTGCTGCCAGTCACACTGACTCACTAATGCAAGCAGATCAGAAAGACACCAGCATCCTGTGGGCACACTGTGGCCAGCTCTGATGCTCCAAGCAGCTGAGCGGGGAGGGAGTGACCTGGAGTTCAACCCCCCTGGGGGGCTCCTTCCCCTGCCTGGCCCCGCAACAACCAGAACAGAACGCAGCTTGGCAGAGTGGCTATATTCTGCATCCCGGCCTGCATGACGGCACCATCCCACTGCATTGGATGGGGCTGGGCAGGGCTGCAGCCTTCCTCATGCTAACTAGCTTCACTCCCCCCTTGCGGGAGTTGCGCTGCCCCATGCAAAGACTAGAGGTAGTCCCCTGCACCATTTGATTGGCTTCAGGCTCAGGAGGCCACCACTGGCAGGTCTTTCTTGGCTGCCTGTGCTTGGTGCCATTTGCTCACACTCGGGCCCTGTGTCCCTCCATTCAGCAGGAGCTGGGAGCTTCCCCTGACTCGGGACACCGAGGCTGTGTCAGAAGCAGGCAATCTCACAGGAGCTAGCAGCACTTGTACTGCAATGGCGCAGTGCATGGGGCCCAATGCAGGGAGATGGACATTGCATGTCAAGCCCCTCGCCTCCCACACGAGGCCCCCTAGCTCTGTCATGCTCCAATCACCACACTGGCCCCACCTGCCCTCCAAGACTCATGCAGTCATAGATTCTAAGGCCAAAAGGAACCACTGTGGTCATCTAGTCTGACCTCCTGTGCAACACAGGCCAGAGACCAGTCCCAAAATAATTCCTAGAGCAGAGCTTTGAGAACAGCCAGTCTCGACTGAAAAATAGTCAGTGATGGAGAATCCACCACAACCCTCAGTAAGTTGTTCCAGTGGTTAATGACTCTTGCTGTTAAAAATTTACACCTTATTTCCAGTCTGAATTTGTCTAACCAACTTCCAGCCATTGGATGGCGTTAAACACCCCTTAACCTTCTCTTTGTTAAACTAAACAGATTGAGATCCTTGCATCTATCATTAGAAGGCAGGTTTTCTAATCCTTTAATTATTCTCATGTTTCTTCTCTGAACCCCTTTCCAATTTATCAACATCCTTCTTGAACTGGAGGCATCAGAATGCACACAGGATGCCAGCAGCGGTCACACCAGTGCCAAATACACAGGTAAAATAGCTTCTCAAAGTCTTACTCAAGATTTCTAGGTTTGCACATCCCAGGATCGGATCGGATCTTTTGGCCACAACACTGTACCAGGAACTCATGTCCTGCTGATTATCCACCACACCCCCTAGATCTTTTTCAGTCACTGCTTCTGAGAATAGATTCCTCCACCCAGTAAGTATGGCCTGCATTCTTTGTTCCTAGATGTATCCATATACATTTAGCTGTATTAAAACACACCATTTGCCGATGCCCAGTTTAACAAGCAATGTAGATCACCCTGTATCAGTGACCCGTCCTCTTCATTATTTACCACTCCCCAATTTTTGTCCCATCTGCAAACTTTATCAGTGAGGATTTTGTGTGCTTTTCCAGGTCATTGGTAATGATGCTAAACAGCACAGGGCCAAGAACAGATCTCTGTGGGACCCCACTGGAAACACAACTGCTTGATAATTCCCCATTTACAGTTACATTTTGAGACCTATCAGTTAGCCAGTTTTTAATCCATTGAATGTGTGCCATGTTAATTTTATATCGTTCTAGTTTTTAAATCAAAATGTTATGTGGCAACAAGTCATATGTCACACAGAAGTCTAAATATATTATGTCAACATTAATATCTTTATCAACCAAACTTGTAATCTCATCAAAAAAAGACATCATTAATTTGACAGGATCTATTTCCCATAAACACATAATGATTTGCATTAATTACATTACCCTTCTTTAGTGCACTATTAATCGAGTCCCGTATCCAGTTGCATCATTACCTTGTCCAGGATCAATTCAGACTCACAGACCTGTAATTACCTGGGTCATCCTGTTTACCCTTTTTAGTAATTGACACAACATGAGTTTACTGCCCTATGCTCCAAGACTTATTGCAAATCAACATTAAAGGTCCAGCAACCTCCCAAATCAGCTCTTTTCAAACTCTTGGATACAAGGTATCTGGACCTGCTGATTTAAAAATGTCTTACTTTAGTAGTTGCTGTTTAACTTCCTCCAGAGATATTAGTGGAATGGAAAGTGTGTTCTCATCACCACATGATGAGACTATATCATGTTTTTTCCCCAGATACAGAACAGAAATATTTATTGAACACTTCAGCCTTTCCTGCATTATTATTGATAATTCTACCATTTCCATTTAGTAATGGACCATTGTCAGGATTCTTTTTGTTATGAATATTGTTTTAAAACAACCTCTTTCTTATTGTCCTTAACTCTTCTGGCAATAGATTTTGCCTTGTGTCTCTTGGCTTCCCTTATCAATTTTCTATAATTCCTAACTTCTGATTTATATTCATTACTATCTTTCTTCTATTTTTTTATATAAGCAGCTATGAAAATATTTTTATTTTTTACAGCTGCTTTCACTTTCCCTCTAAACAAGGTTGTTTTTTTAACCAGTTCAGCCTTCTTTCTTCAATTGTGAGATTGTGGCTTTTGAAGCATCTAGTCAGGTTTTTTAAATGATTCCCAATTTTCAGTCATATTTTTCTGATTAAATTCTTCCTCCCAGCTGATTTGGCTCATAATTGTTTTCAGCTCTGTGAAACTGACCCTATTAAAGCACCAAATATTATATCTGTTTCACTGGTCTGAACTTTATTTTGTTTGCACATTATAAATATGATCAAGTCATGATCATTTACACCTAAGCTACCATTAAGTCTTAGTTCTGTGATCAATTTCTCTTGAACTGTCAAGATGAGATTTAATACAGAATCCTCCCATGTTGGCTATAACACTTTCTGAGTTTAGAAATTGTCATCTATGTTTTGAAATTCCAAGGATATTTCAGTACTGGGACCATGAAACCTCCAGTATTCATCACTCAAATTGAAGTCCCCCATGACCAACAAGTGTTATTCCTACACATTGTAGATAGGTGCATAAGGAGCCGGTCCTCCTGTTCTCTAGCGTGATTTGGTGGTCTGTAGCAGGCACCAACTAATATCGCATCTTGTGCTTTTCTATTAGGACATTGATTCATAAGCATTTAAGATCATTTTTTTCCCCAAGATATCAGTGACTTGGAAACAGATAATGCCATTTTTGACAGAGTGCTCCCCCCTCCCCTTTTGCCCACTTGAGCCATCTTGTATAGGTTATAACTGTTCGTTTTTAACATTCCAATTGTGTGACTCATTCCCCCAGGTCTCAGTAATACCAACTAAAATCAAAGTTATGCTCATAAATGAGCAATTCCAATGTCTCTTGTTTGTTTGGTCTTTGGTAGAGCAGTCCAGCGCCGCTCTACTCTCTCTGCCGTCCACCCGGCAGAACTCTCAGTCCCGCTGCTTTTCCTGCCACGAGGCACAGCAGCCAAGGGTGAGGGAAGGCAGGTTGTGGAGTCACAGTTACTTTGCATGGTGCCATGGGGTTGCGAAAGCACCTGCTGTACAGATGGGGAGCGAGGCTGGGCAGGGAGCCCTCCCCAACGGAGCCAGCACTGGGTGCTTCAGATCACTCTGCCCTGACACCATCATGGCTGGTGGCACCAGAGACCCTGATCCAAGCAGCAAAGCCAGCCCACAGGCAGGGATGCTGGGGTGGAAATAGGGAGCCCAAACACTGGCCACTGATGGCAGTGAGTCACTTCTGGAAGCACCCCTCCCAGTCTCCTGTGAGGCCAAGGAGTGCAATAACCTGTGAGGCCAAGGAGTGCAATAACCATGTGCTGGCCACTCTGCCCTGGGCTGCATGCAAGGGAGGGAATTGAGCACTTTTGAGACGTGCTATTAAAATACCACAGCCACCTGTCATAAGAGAGGCCATATTGGGTCAGACCAATGGTCCATCCAGCTCAGTGCCATGTCTTCTGATACTGGCCAACGCTAGGTGCCCCAGAGGGAATGAATAGAACAGGTAACCATCAAATGACCCATCCCATCACCCATTCCCAGCATCTGGCAGTCACCCAGTGCATGGCTTTGTATCCCTGACCATCTAGGCTAATATCCATTGATGGACCTAGCCTCTATGAACTGACCGAGTTCTTTTTTGAATCCAGTAATAGTTTTGGCTTTCACAACATCCCCTAGTAATGAGGTCCACAGAGTGACTGTGCATTATGTGAAGTAGTATTTCCTTTTTGTGTTTTAACCCTGCTGCCTATTAATTTCATTGGGTGACCCCTGGTTTGTGTGTTATGTGAAGGGGTAAACAACGTTTCCTCATGCACTTTTTCCACCCCGTTCACAGCGTGCATGCTGCAAGTGACAGGCCCAGGCACAAGGGAACTCAGTCCCGTAAGACAGTGGCTGTGCGGGCAGATCCAGGGAGCTGTTTTGGTCCTGGGCTATCTTGTAGGAGGCACTGCCCAGACCCCTGTTTGCATGGAAATAAGGGGTAAATTTTTAACAGTGAGAATAATTAACCATCGGAACAACTTACCAAGGGGTGTGGTGGATTCTCCATCACTGACAACTTTTCAGTCAAGTCTGGATGTTTTTCCAAAAGCCACCTGGCATGGCTCCCTCTCCACCCAGCACAGGGCTGAGCTCACTGCCCCAGAAGACGGCTAAAGGGGTGGGGTGTTATAACGGAAAGGCCTGAGGAAGGCAGGGGAGGGATGCCAATGATGATTAAAAAAGTTGTCTGTGTGTGCACATCCACGTGTCTATGCGTGTGTGTGCATGCGTGTCCATGTGGAAGTATATGTCAATAATAACAATACACACTCATTCCTTCGCACCTCCTGCTTTACTGAGCGTGTTGTTCTCTGCTCCCTCCTTACTCTTTCCACCCATAGCGCCATCTGTTCTGGGGCTTCCTTCACTCCCCAGAACAGCAGCGCTCCCAACCTAGGATGCAGTGTCCTGGGGTGTGTGCATGTGTGTAATGAAGTAGGAATGTTCTTAACGTCTTCTCTGAATACTGTGCATGTGCCTCAGTTTCCCCTATGTGTTACTCAGGTGTTTAGGTGGTGGGATGAGTGTGTGATCACTGCAGCCACCCCTAGAGGGCAGGTGTGACTAGATGCCGTTGGTGGTATCCGTGCAGAAAGGCCCATCCTGCAGGCATGAAGCAGCAACTCTCCCGGAAGCTCACTGAGCCATGTGCAGATAGGACTGCTCTCATGTGCCTCCATGCACCCAGCCACTCTGAGACAGCGCCGCCCTGGGGACAGCTGCCAGCAAAGGGCAAGGACAACATCACAGGAAAGGGAAACAACAGCCTGGCTTCCCCTCCCCTCCCACAGCCCTGTGCCTGCTGCCTCCCCACACAGGGGACGGACGCAGCCTGGTACACACAGCAGTAGCCTGGCCAGCCACTGATCCTGCAGCCCCTCTCCCGCCCTGTGTCCTGCCCCAGTACTTCCAGTGGGGGAAGGCCCTGCCCGATGGCCTGGCCAAGCACACTCACTTGAGGGAGAGAGAGAAGTCGTTCTTGCTGGTCTCGCTGTTGCGCACCAGATAACTGGCCTCCTTGCACAGCCTCAGCAGGGTCTCAGCATCCGTCCGGCTGATCGCCCCATGGTACCAGCTGTCAGGGGAGAGAGAGGCTGGCTCAGGGGCACTGCCCAGGCACGGAGTGATGCGGTGATGACAGGCAAGCCAAAGCCACAGCAAGTAGTAGGAGCAATTTGCGGCAGAACACTGGGATTCTCTGCATGGATCTTGCAGCAGCAAGATCAGTGAGTGCCCTGGTGGGTTCTTAAGCATGCCGATGCCCAGGCCCTGTGTAGTGAGCTGTGCAAGGGGGAGGAGAGCTGGGGCGCAGCGGACTGGGAAAGGCTGGGGAGTGTCGCCAAGCTCCAGGAAGGATGGATGGGTGGCTGGCAGCCTGACTCTTTAGTCTCACAACAAGTTGAGGGAAGGATGCATGGAAGGGGACAGGCTGTGAAGAGGGGTGAAGGGGAGCGCTGGGGTTCCCAGGAATAAAGAACATGGAGTGGGGCTGGGCATGAAAGGAAGTGAAGGGGCTATGGAAAGATGTGGGGGGAAAAGCGGGGCAGGGCAGCAGGACATGGGGGGTGGTGGGAGGTGGGGGGAGCAGGGTAGCATGGCACGAGTAGAAGCACGGCAGAGCAGCGGGACACGGGAGGAAACAGGGCAGGGCAGGGTGGAGGGATGTGGGTGGAGGAGCAGGACAGGGCAGCGGGCGGTAGGAGGCAGGGGGAGCAGGGCAGGATAGCAGGAGAAGCAGGGCAGGGCGGCGGGAAGCGGCAGGGGAGCAGGGCAGGATGGCAGGGGGGAGCATGGCAGTGTTGGGGGGAGTGGGGCAGGGCTGTGGGAGGCAGGGGGGCAGGGTAGGACGGCGGGAGGGAAAGCAGGGCAGAGCAGCAGGATGCAAGAGGGAAGGCAGGGCAGGTGGCGGGATGCAGGAGTAGAGCAGGCTTGCGGGAGGCAGGGGGAAGCAGGTCAGGGTGATGGGATGAGGGAGTGAGCTGGGTAGAGTGGTGGGATGCAGGGTGGAAAGCAGGTCAGGGCGGCAGGACACGGGGAGCAGGGCAGGGCTGCAGGGGAAGGGAAAAAAGGCAGGGATGGGAGGAGGAAAAGCGGGGCAGGGCAACGAGATGCAGGGAGGAGCAGGGCAGCAAGATGCAGGGAAAAAGCATGGCAGGACGGCGGAGGGGAGCAAGGCAGGGCAGTGGGAGGTGGGGTGGAGCAGGACAGGGCAGGGCAGTGGGAGGCAGGGGGAGCAGGGCAGCGGCAGGGAAAGCAGGGCAGAGCAGCAGGACGCAAGGGGGAGGCAGGTCAGGGCGGCAGGACACGGGGGAAGCAGGGCAAGGGAAAAGCAGGGTAGAGTGGTGGGAAGCAGGGTAGGGTGGCGGGACACAGAGCAGGAAGGAAGGAGGGCAGGATGGCGGGAGGCAGGGAGGAAGCATGGCAGGGCGGCAGGCAGAAACAGGGCAGGGTGATGGGACACGGGGGGCAGGGAAGGTTAGGGAGCATGGCAGAAAGGCTGCTGTTAGGGTTCCCTTATGCTCAGTCATGGTCCCTTGGCCTGGGGAGTTAGGGGCCAGCATGACGGATTAACAGCCAGGCCAGTGCCCAGAGGCCAGGCCCACAGGAGCAGCAGGCTGGTTGGGGTGCTGGTGGCATCCCTGCCCAGTACAGGACTCACCACTGGCTCTCCAGAGGCAGGGTGGGGTTGATCCTCTCCCCGAGGGCCGGGCTGGGCTCTGTCTTGGGGTTCCCACTCACATGTCTGTTCGCAGTTCGGGCCTTCTCCTCCCTGCTGGGCGACAAGTGGCCATGCCCTGGCCCCTCACAGTGGCCTGGGAGAGACAGACGCAGTGTCAAGGGGCAGCTGGCACGCCCTGGGTGCTGCTCCCCTCCCGCGTCCTGCTGCCCTGCCCAGCTTCCCCACAGGGCCGCTCTGGGGCACTGAGGCAGCCTGCCAGTCCTGGCTCGCAGGCCCCAGGGGGGACAGTGTTGCTGGGCATCCCCTGCACACCAAGTGCTGCACCGGGCCTGGGGGCATGAACCCCCATGCAGGCCCTGGGGCGCATGTATGCCAGTTCCCATGGAGATGTGCTGCAGAGGGTTCTGTCTGGGGAGGAGGCACATGCTGCCATTATTAGCCTCCTTGCAGGCACAGGGGAGACGCAGGCCCTGCACAATGCACCACCGAGAGGGTGCAGTGCAGCTGTCCCCCATGCCAGGCATGCCCTTGTTCTAGTTTCACACTGCTGTCTGCAGCAGCGCCTGCACCCACATTGCAGTTTGCACTGGAGCCAGGGAGTGAGCACCTGCAGCCTGAGTAGCACCGTGTCAGCATGTGGTCAGAATGGCACAGTGTGGTGCGCCAAGGAATATCGCTGCTGAGAGGCTCCTGTCTGAGGGGCATTGACTCCATGCAGCCTGGCTCCAGCAGGGAGAGGGTTGGCGCGGCTTGGGATGCAGGGAAACACAGGCTATTGGGCAGGGAGATCAGCACTGGCACTGCCTGGGCTGGGTGGTGAGCTCAGACCAGGGCTCTGAAGCAGGAAAGAGTGCGGCTGGCTGAGGAGAGGGAGCATGGGAGGGAGTGTGACAGGTGGACTGAGGCACAGAGGCCATATTTCCCAAGGTCCCACAAGGCCTCACTGAGGTGCCTGGCGGAAGGACACAGGAAATAGATCCAATATAATCATTAAAACTCTCCAGTGCTCTCTTCAGGGACGTTTCATACCCACTGCAAGGCCCACCCAAGTGGCAAGAGGGCAACCCGGGCAATGTGTAACTCACCCGGCTCAGATCCCCTCAGAGTGCAGGCTCCATGGCCCTGGGCACGGACAGCAGGAACCAGGATCTGGGCCAGCATCTCCCCAGTGCTGCCCACAGCCCCAAGCTATGCATGAGCAGTGCCCTGCCCTCCCAGCCCCTCAACACAGCCACACCCAGAACAGCGCATCCTGGCTGATCTCCACACAGCCCCACTGTAGGGTTACCAGATAGCGACTGTGAAAAAACTGGACAAAGGGTGGGGGGTAATTGGCACCTATATAAGAAAAACTCCCCAAAAACGGAACAGTCCCTTTAAAATTGGGACATCTGGTCACCCTACCTCATGGCCAGCTCAGCTACACAGAGCCCCCCGGGGACACGTGCCCAGCACCACAGGGAGGCCAGCTATGGGTAGAGTGACCAGATGAGAGAGAGGAAATATCAGGACACGTGGGGGTCCGCCGGTGGAGGGGGGGAAAAAAAAGAAAAGGCGAGTGCTGCCGGTGGAGCAGCGAGAGAAAAAAAAAAAAAGCCGAGTGCTGCCAGTAGAGCAGCAAATATAAATAAATAAATAAATAAATAAAGCGAGTCTGCCAGCAGAACGAAATATCGGGACAAATTGTGTCCCGACCAAAGATCAGTCGGGACGCGGGACAAACACCTACATATTGGGACAGCCACAATTTTATCAGGATGTCTGGTCACCCCAGCTATGCGGCTTGTCTATATGGGACACTGAGGCAAGTTGAGCGACATTGCCTGGTGATGTGCAGTCAGGGCACAGTAACCCCAGGGGAAGGGTGGGGAGGCGCTTTCCGTCAGCAGTCGCCAGCCATAGTTTGCTGCACCATCCACAGAGGGTTAATGTGCGGCCACTGCGCCAGAAGCTAATTCGCCCTCACACTTCTGAGCGTCCCCTGCTGGGCTCTGATGGAGCCAGTGTGCAGAACAGACCTATGGCCAGGGCTGGCACAGCCCACACAGCACAGAGTAGGCCATGGCACTGGCACAACACTGCAAGGATCCGCAGCTTGAGGGGGGAAGCTTCCATTTATGGACACCCAGCCAGCCAGTGAGCTATAAAATCCCTGTTAGTAACTGTTCTCTACTTGCTTTACCTGTAAAGGGTTTAAAAAGTCCATAGGTAAAAGGAAGGGAGTGGACACCTGACCAAAAGAGCCAATGGAAAGGCAAGAACTTTTTAAAATTGGGGAAAAAAATTCCCTTTGTCTGTCTGTCACTGTTCTCCGGAGAGAGGGGACAGAGCAGAGACAGGGCTAGAGCTATGCTGTAAAAAGCTGTGGGCCAGGTATGAAAATCACCAGATCATAACTAGAAACAACTCATTTGAAACCCCAGCTATGTAAGTAGATCAGAAAATGTCTAGGAAGACATAATTAGGTTTCTCTCTTATTTCTTTATGGGTTGGTGCTTTTGTTTTGCTTGTAATCTTTAAGATGGACCTCAAGAGAGCTATCTTGATGCTTAATCCTTGTAATTGCTTTTTTTTAAATCTAGCAAAAAGCCTAAGTTCCAAATGTATTTTCTTTCTTTTTTGTTTTTAACAAAATGTATCTAAGAGGTTTGTGCATATGTTGTTTAATTAGCTGGTGGCAACAGCTGATTTCCTTTGTTTTCTTTCTCAGCTCTTCCTGGAAGAGCGGTGAAAGGGCTTGAGGGTACCCACAGGAAGGAATTCCCAAGTGTGCCTTCCGGGGCTCTCAAAGGGGCTCTGCACTTGGGTGGTGGCAGCATCTACCCATCCAAGGTCAGAGAGAAGCTGTGACCTTGGGAGTTTAATACAAGCCTGGAGTGGCCAGTATTAATTTTTAGAATCCTTGCAAGCCCCCATCTTCTCCACTCAAAGGGCCAGAGTGGGGAATCAGCCTTGACAGCTCCCCCAACACAGTTCAATTTCACAGCCCCTCCGGCCACACTCACCCCACACAGCCCCCTTGAGCCGCGCTCACTCCTCACACCTCCCTCCAGCCACGCTCAACATCACAGCTCAGCCTGCCCTTCCCCCTCCACAGCCAAGGCTGCCCAGAGGATTCTGGGGGCCTGGGGTCTTCGGCGGTGAGTGGCCCCCGCTTCGGCGGTAATTCGGCGGTGGGAGGTCCTTCCACTCTGGGACCCGCCATCGAAGTGCCCAGAAGACCCACAGCGGGGGACACCCACCTCCGAATTACCGCCGAAGCGGGACCCGCTGCCAAAGTGCAGCCGGGTCTTTGGTGGTAATTCGGCAGCGGGCGGTCCTTTCGCTCCGGAACCCGACGCTGAATTACTGCCGAAGACTCAGCTGCACTTCGGCGGTGGGTCCCACTTTGGCGGTAATTCGGTGGAGGGGGGTCCTTCCGCCCCAGAGCGGAAGGACCCCCCTGCCGGCAAAGACCGGGAGCGGAAGGAACTCCAGGGGCCCGGGCCCAGTGAGAGTTTTCTGGGGCCCCGGGAGTGAAGGACCCCGCTCCAAGGCCCCGAAAAAATCTTGTGAAGGCCCCTGTGGGGCCCGGGACAAATTGCCCCACTTGCCCCCGCCCCGGGCGGCCCTGTCCACAACCCCCTCCGGCCTCGCTCACTCCCTCACACCCCCCAACCCCCTCCGGCCTCGCTCACTCCCTCACAGCCCCCTCCAGCCACACTCACCCCCCACAGCCCCTTCCAGCCACTTACACCTCCCCCCACAGCTCATTCCCCCCACAGTCACCTCCAGCAGCGCTCACTGGGCCTGTGTTTTTGCAGCAGTGAAGCTGCAAGTGAAAATCACAACCACAGACTGAAGCTGCATTTTCTCTCTTTGCTGTTCTTTTCTCTCCCCCATTGTGTATGTTTCTCTTGTTCTGTCTTCTAGGAAGCAGGATCAGACTTTAACCACAGCAGCAATGACAGCTCCAGCCCAGCTCAACTAACAACTTCTCCGTCCCCAACAGAACAGTTATTACCAGCTTTGATACCATCTAAGAGACTGCCAGACACTTGCTAAAAACTCTCTCCAGTGAAAGGGAACACGGGATGCTAAAATGAAAACCAGATTTAATACTGAGAGAGACAAGGCTGGGGAGGTAATACCTTTTACTGGATCAACTTCTGCTGGTGGAAGAGACAAGCTTCCGAGGTACACAGAGCTCTTCTTCAGAAGTTGGTCCAATCAAAGATAATATCTTTACATTTCAAAGGCTTTAACTGTTTTTCCTTCTGTTTTGTCTCTTTAATAAAAGGATAAAAAGGATTTTTAATGGTGCTTTTGCCGTGGTACGAAGTAGGCTGAGGTCTCTTTATCCCCACACCCTGAACCTCCTTTGATGCTGTTTAATGCTGGGCAGTGGCTAGGTTAATACCTTTGCCCCATATATTCCAGCTAAATCAGTGGTTCCCAACCCACGGGCCGCTTGCGACCCAATCAGCACACAGCTGGGGCCTATGTGACATCCTCGGGGCCATACAGGTAGTGTGGATATATATATATAGTGTGTGGCTGCGGCCCACATAACACACAGAGAGCTGCGTATGCGGACCACAATGGTAAATACTGATTTAAATCAATACAACAGGCCCCCCTGGAGACCCTACCAAAACTCATGGGGTTTGTGTCCTATGCCTATCTGGAAGTCTGTGCCCCACAACTCTCTGGGGAGCCCCCATTGCTCCCTCTGCTGCAAGCCAGAGGATGAGTAGGAGAGAGGGGAGGGCAGGGCAGAACCATGTGCGTGGGATGGGTACGTCCAAGTGGGTGGGACATGCTCTGAGTCCCCCTCTGCACTGCAATGGCAGGGAGGGGTGGAGGTGCTGCTGCGCTGTGGGGGTGAGAGGGGTGCATTAGGGTTATCCCTGACCTGCCAGCTGGGTGCCTGGAGCCAGGATCTCAGCTCCAGGCACTCCCTGGAGCCAGGATCTCAGCTCCAGGCACTCCCTGGAGCCCCTGCTGCCTGCTCCTCACTGGCAGCCAGAGCTGCTGGGAGTGTCCCAGGAGCTTATGGGCCTTGGGTTATGATATGCTTGGGAGGAGGGAGAACCTGTCCCATGACCTGCTCCCAACAAGATCATTTTTTCCTCTAGCCTTGCCACATGCAACTTTGCTCCTCCCATAGCGTTTCCCAATGCCCCCACAAAGATCATTTCCCAGCCCGTCACTTTGACCATGTCATCCCCGTCTTTACATCCCTCCACGGGCTGCTCCGTCTCTACTGCATGAAAAATAAGCTACTAGTCTTCACTTTCAAGGTCCTGTATGACCTAACCCACCCACCTGTAGCTCTCACTCTCTAGCAAGATGATGCCAGGCTCCATCGCACCACTTGTTACCTTTTCACACAAGCTGCTTGGTGCCCCTCTTTCTTTGGAGTTTGTGATGGAATTACATCCATCTGTTCACACCAATATAATGATCTTTGCACACGGTAGCATTTGAAAACTCAGCATTTCCTGGTCAGCATCACCTCAGTAAAATGTGTGTGGCAACATTGTATGTGATGTTCTAAGATTCCCATGTGTGATGTTCAAAACTCACGCAGCACCAGGTCTGTCTTGGCCCAAGGAGTGTGTGTTTGCCTTAATTTGCATTTAAATAGCCTCACCAAGCAGGAAGGGAAAACAAAGGAAGCTCAAAACAGGTGAAAAAGAAACAGCAGGGAACATCCTTCCACACTGATTCTGTCTCCTAGTGCCCCGCTGGAAATGTTTTTCAAGAGAGTGACTGAATCTATAAAAAGATGGAGGCAAGCACCCCAAGAGACCCTCCTGCTCCCTGCCCATTGCATTCTCTGCACCTGAGAAGACAAAAGGACATAGCCATTGGACTTGGAGGTAGGTGGTTCCTGACCTAAAGAGTTTGGTCAGTAACCTTGATGGAAGCATGTGGTGAGCAATTTTGCTTGAATTTAATATAGTTTGTTAAGTTAGGGCCGAGGAAGCATTTTATCTTTATTTTTCTTGTAACCATTTCTGACTTGTCCTCACTTAAAATCTCTCTCTTTGTAGTTAACAAACTTGTTTTACTGTTTTATCTAATCCAGTGTGTTTAAACTGAAGTGCCTGGGTAACTATTTAAAATAATAAACTGGTATATTATTCCCTTAAACAGATTTGAAATATGTGTATTTGTCCAGCAATTACACATAGACACTCAGGGCGTGACTTGCATGCTGGAAGGCTGCTTGTGAGTGCCCCAGGTGGAAGCCACTTCAGCAAGGCATTTCAAGACACCCCAGGGTGCAGAGCAGGGGTGACACAGCCTCCCACTAGTCTGGTTGTCACAGAGTAGCTCCCCATAAACACCTCCTTCTGAAAACTCTCCTTTGTCATGATGCCTACAAAAACTAGACAAAGTCAGGCCATGGTGTGCCAAGCTCAATACCCATCATGCTGACTAATACACTGTTTCCTTGTGCTCCCTCATTGATCTGTTGGTATCCAAAGTTAGATATAAGTCGGAAAAAGGAGGAAATGAAACCCATATCAATTAGAATTCAGCAACAGCAGAAAATTAATAACTAAAGCTAAGGGCATTAGGGAAAAATCCATGGGTGGCAGGGGTAAGGACAATAAGTTTTTAAATTATACTAGCAACAATGAAATCCTAGCACTGGTATGGGCCCATTGTTAGCTGGATATGGGAACACTCTTTATAATGAGACAGAAGAGGCAGAAGCATTCAAGAAATATTGCTGCTCTCTCTACTTGAAAGAAGCAGAATGATCAAATACTTTTTAGCCCATTAGTAACCAAGGAGGATGTTATATAATACCTACGTAGTCCTGCCTTGAGTGCAGGGGACTGGCTTAGAAGACTTCTTGAGGCCCCTTCCAGTTCTATGATTCTACTAGGGATAAACATTATTAAATTAGCACGTCTGGATCACTTGAACTCCAGCGTTCCAAAAGAGCTGCCTGAGGGGATCTCTGGACAGCTGATGTTCATTTTTAATAAATTTTGGCACACTGGGGAAATTCCAGAAAACTAGAAGAGTGCTAATGTTGTGCCAGTATTCAAAAGTGGCAAGCAGGATGAGCCAGGTTACTATGGAATGGTTAATACTGCCAAATGAAAGTTATATATCAAGGAACAATGAGTGCAGGCCATGCCTACAGCATGGGGGATGATATCCTAGAAAGCAGTAATTCTGGAAAGGATCCAGAACGTGAGCTCCAAGTGTGATGCTGTGGCAAAAAGAGCTAATGAGATCCTGGGATGTATAAACAGGGGAGCACTGAGCAGGAGTAGAGCTGTGATTTTTACCTCTGTATGCAGCATTAGTGTGAGAGACACTGGAATACAGCATCCAGTTCTGGTGCCCACATTTGAAAAAGGATTTTGAAAAACTGGAGAGAGTACAGAAAAGAGCCACAAACGTAATGAAGGATGGAGAAAATGCTGTTCAAGTCTTATCAAAAAGAAGATTGAGAGGTGACTTGATTACGGTGTCTAAGTACCTTCCTGGGGAGAAAAGACTGGATACTAAAGGGCTCTAGAATCTAGCAGACAAAGGCAGAATGAGAACCAATGGCTGGAAGCTACCAGACCAATTCAAATCAGAAATCAGGCACAGGTTGCTAACAGGGAGGGTGATTAGCCACTGGAACAAACTAGCACAGGAATGTTGGCATCTGTCTCCTGAGGTCTCCAGATCTGGTCTGGGGCCTCTGGGAGATGATTTAGCCCAGCACAAGTTATGGGGTTCAATACAGGGGGAAATGTAATGGCTGGTGTTACATAGCAGGTCAGTCTAGCTATCAAATGGTCCCTTCTGGCCTTAAATGCTGTGAATCCAGAAATCTGTCATCTCCTGTCAGTCTGTAACTGTGCGGGGTAGGGACCATTTTTTCCTATTTTCACAGCTTCTCAGGCTAGTGGGGACCATTAGATCGTCGAGTCTCACTTGCTGTATAACACACAGCAAGTTACCTCTGCACTGAGCCCAAGAACTATAGTTAGTTCAAAACATTTCAGTTCTCAGCAGATTAAATGGTTGTGAGCCACAGGCAGAGAACAGGAGTCCTGAGGAGAAATAGTGGCAGCCTGAGCGTGATTGCAGGGCCCTGCCATGAACTAGTTGGGCTGGTGCAAAGTGAACCCTGGTCCCATGGGCAGCCCCACCAGTGGCGCAGAGCTACAGCGAGTGGGACTGCTCAAGGGATCAGCCTCCTCCACCACCACTCGAAGCGGGGTTTGGGAAGCCTGCTCCATCAGTGCCGTCCTTCAGCACAGCACGGCAGATGCCCCACACCCCCCTGCAGGAACTAACCCCCACTTCTTGTCTTTCTGCTCAGGCATTGGACAAACACTGCCCCTGTGCACACTGCCCAGCGTGACCAGGGTTCACTTTGCACCAGCCCGACTAATTCATGGCAGGGCCCTGCAGTCACACTCAAGCTGCCCTAATCCATCTCCAGTGCCATGCTCTCTAGGTACCTACCCCATAGTTCCCAGCACAGCTACCAGAACAGCGCATTCTGGGGGATTTGGACAGGGCCCCAGCAGGCCAAGGAAACAGCTTGTTTTGTTCAGTGTCAATGCAGGCTGCCTGTCTCAGACCAGAGCATTGGGACCCTGCTGAGAACAGGCCTGGGCCCAGGGCACATCCAGGGGGGGTTTGGGGCACGCCTTGCTGCAGCAGCAGGTGCTCCCAGCATCCTGGGTTATGAGCACTACAGCCAGTGTTGGGTGCTGCCAGGCTTGCAGAGTCCCAGGTAGTGGGACTGTGAGGCTCAGCCCCAGCCCTGATCCTTCCATTGCAGCAGGGCGGCCCACCTGGGGAGGACAGCTCTGGCACCTTCCTTTGGTCTCTCCGTCCTTCCTGGCACAGGCTCAGCAGCACCAGGCACAATGGGGTTGCCCCTCATTGTCTGGGGGCATCAGAATAATCTAGTCAGGCCTGTGTGCCCCGAACACGGGCCCCAGTGCCAGGGGCCCTCCCCAGCATGTACACATCCAGCTGTCACAATGACCCTGCCCCTCCCGCAGCCGCTGTCCTCCCTCCCCCCCACATACCATCTCCTTTGTGGGTCTCATGTTCACCCCGATGTCACTCAGGTCTGGTTCGGGGTCTGGCACTGCACTGTGCTCCCCGCATTATGGGCACCATGCATCTGGCTTCCTGGGGGTTGTGGTCTGTGCCAGGCAGCATGGGGCCACTCTCTGTGCTGCAGTGTGTGCCCCTGTCAGGCACTGCCCCCCTGCCCCCCGCAGCATGTGGTCACTGCCAAGCAATAACTCAGTCTCCATATCTGTCTCTTGCTGACACAATTAAAGACGTCCTGTCAATGGGCGTGTGTGTGGTGGTGGGAAGCTGTCCATCTGGGGCAAGGCCCATGCACTGCACCGGCTGAAGCTTCCCAGCCACCCCCTGTGCCCCCCCTCTCCTGGTTGTGGGAGCACGTGGCCTTAGGTACAGTTGAGGGTGACCCACCGTTGGTGTCTTCATGGCTGTGCTGGGGCTGGCGGGGGTGCGCAGGGGCGTGGGCCTCGCTGTCGGGGGGGCTTGCACTGCTGTCAAGCTGTCCAACGGGGGGAGGCCATGGCAAGTCTTTGATCACTTTGATCTCAACTGGACAGAGGCAGCAGAGAGAGAGAGAGAGAGAGAAAGCATGAGCTGGCTGGAGCTGTTCTGGCACTCAGGGTCTGGAGGAGGTGGGCAGGAAGTGGTGTGGGGAGAGCGGAGGGTTGGGGGACACAGCCACTTGGCCATTCTGAGTCCCCACGTGCCCTGCCCCACACTTGGCTTCCAGCTCCTCTCTGCAGGCTGGCACTCCCAGGCTGGTCAAGACTGCAAACCAGGGCCTGCCCTAGATGCCAGTGTGCAGGGCAGTGCCCACATGGGGCAGGGTAGAGGCACAAGGGGAGTCACGGGAGATACCTGGATCTTCCTGCTGCGCCGAGGGGCCGGGGCCTGTGCAGTTGCTAGGGCAGCGCTACACACACCTGAGAGTCCTCAGCAAACTGCCCTGCTGCACCCACAGCCTGGCAGCAGCTGCCCCATTATGGACCAGGGCAGGGGGGCTGCCCGGGCAGGGGAAGAGCCAGGGACAGATCGTTGGTGTCCCAGCACACCACACATCTGGCTGTCGCAGCACTGTGGCCCCTGGGCGGGAGCGTCTGGCCACCCACACTCAGTGTCTCCAGCTGAGCGCCCCTCCATCCACCAAGGCTCTTGCCAGAGAGCAGAGGACACCCAGACCCTAAATCCCATTCTGGACAGACCCAGCACCCCCTGCACTGCATCCACCCTTCCCAATCACCTCATCCTCCATGGCAGCCTTGTGGCCTCTCCTGGAGCTCAGCACAGACAAGCCCACCCCTCCTCCTACCTGGCTGGTGCCCATCCACATTCCTACCATGCTCCCCCTGCTGGGGCCCTGCCCCCTCCACAGCTCAGCAGCTCCCAATGCAGCCAGCCCCTGGAGCACTCCTGTCTGCCCCTCCCACCTGCAGCCCAGGCTGGCCACCTGTCCCACCCAATTCCATCTCAGCACCGAATGATGCCCTCTCTCTGGGGAAAGTGCAGTGGCCCAGGAAACATGGCCATGCCCACGGGACGGCTCAGGGTTAGTGCCGAGCCCTCAGCTTCTTGTGGGTGCAGAGCCTGGTGCTAAGGGAGTGAGCACAGAGCAAGCACTATCATACACACCGAGCTCAGCTGAATGAGCAGAGCCTCAGGGGATGTGCCACAGCAGCTCCTGCATAGCACAGGACCAATCCTCTCCTGCCACCCCAGGCTGCTGTTAGAATGTGCCATGCCAGCCCCACATCGCTCCTCCAGATAATCAGGGACAGCAGCAAGCCAGCCTATGCCCAGGATGCCAGCCCTTGCACAGCCTGGGCACAGGGGAAACCACCCCAACGCTTTTACTGACATCTCTGCAGGGGGCTTTTTTGGGGGGGTACTGCTCCAGGACCCTGGGGCATGGATGTACAGGCAAGTGGGCCACAGCTCCCTCCTTCCCTGGGCCGACAGAACAGCAGGGAGCGGTGGAGGGCAGTCGTACAGCCTCTTGGCTGCAAGTGGCATGAGACACAAGGAACACGGAGGCCCCACCCAGCTCCACTGCCATGGCCGGCTGGTCGGGAGGGAGAGGCGCCATGTCCCCCACCCCAACGCAGTGCACAGGGAGAGGTGCTTGCAAAGCCAGACAGGAAGTGCCTGATTTGGGGTGTTTGATTGGGCAGGACAGGCACTCAGTTATATCCTCAGTAGGGCATGCAGTGAAGCACCTGTTCTGCTCATGCTGTGGGGAATGGACGGGTGCAGGCCCAGTGCCAAGGGGAGGGCATCGCCCCACTTCCTCACAAAGGCCTGGACAAAGAGCGGGTGTCCACCAGGGAGACGGGCTGTGTGGACCCAGAGAGAGAAGGGGATGGGGTTCTCAGGCAAAGCCAGGGAAGCTGGGGAGTTTCCAGTGAAGCCGAGTGCAGGAATCAGTGTGGCTGGTGCTGAGCCCCAACCCTGGCTCCTGCCCGATGCTGCTGGCACCCCGCGCCAGAGAGAGGTGCCCAGGCCCAGGCAGCCTTGGTCCCCATCACTCACTCACATGCCCTGGCACAGCTGAGCTATTGCAATTAAACTGCAGCTAAGATAAGAGCTGGGCAATTAGCGAGTGCTGCTGGGGGACCCGGGCGCTAATGCGCTGCATGGATTTCCCCATTAACCAGCCCAAACGCAATCAATCCCGAGCAGGGAGATAATTGGGGGGGAGGGGGGCTGGGACTCCCAAACCGAAGGCCCAGAGACAGCCCAGGGCTGGGAAGCCCAGGATGGGGAGCTGTGGATGTCCTGTCCTTTGGGGCAGTACCAAGCACTATGCAGGGAAGAAGGGAACAATAACATGGCAGCCAGCAGAGCCCTAGGGATCTGCCACTCGCCCCCAGCACCACGGGGGGCCACGATCAGCCAGGCGGAACATGCAGGAATTGGTTCCCAGGGAGGCCCAGAGCAGACGGGCAGCTTCACCGCGGAGACTGCCAAAAAGTTTCCTTGCCAGATCCCAAGTCCATGATTCCCATGAGAGCAGCACGGGTGCTCATGCCCCACCGCTGGAGGGCTCAGGGCCTCACCAGGAAGCCTGGACACTGAGTCAGGCAGCAGAAGGCAATGAGTGTGCATGTGAGCCCAGGGGCAGGCTGGAACTGCTCCATGCCACACAGATGGGGGGGGGGGCACGGGGAGCCCCTAGGGATGGGGTTTCTGGAGCACAAGACCCAGCGGGGTTCTGGCAGGGTGAGGCCTTTCCGCCTGACCCAGCAAGGCTGCCCCTCTCCCACCCAGGGCAGCTAAGTCTCATGCCAGGGCCCTGCCCCCCTCACCTGCAAAGGCCTTGGAGATGCGCTCCTTCTTCCACTCCCAGGGCTGGTCGTACTCCTCGGGTGGGCGATCATCGTCCTGGGGCAGCCGCGACTCCCGGGGCCGGACACAGGATGGGTGCTCGCTGTCTGGGGGTAGCCCATTGGGCACTGGCTCATAAGGTGTGTCGTACAGGGGCAGCGGCTGGCCGGGGGCCTCGAGGGAGCCCTTCAGGCGAATCTCTGGCAGGAGGGAGAAGGGAGAACACCATGAGCTCCTTTCCAAGCCCTGACCATGTCATTGAAGGGCTGAGCGCCCCGTCCCACATGGCATAGGACTCCACCACCGGCTGCAGTCACAGCTTGCCAAGCCCCCTCCACGCTGGGCCAGGGCTGACACCTGCACTGCCAGGGCTGGGGCTGGAGACAGAGACCCAGACAGCATGAGAGGTACTCTGGGGCGTGGGAGACGTTTCGCTAAACAAGACTGAGTCTCAGAACCTACCAGCACATAAGGGAAATTACCTGTGACCTCCATGGGTGCCCTGAACGTCCCTGTAACCCGCATCCCAGCTCCTGATCCCAAGGTTCCCATGCTCCAGCCCCGCTTCCCATAATCCCCAGCCTGCAAGGCAAAAAACCCTGCACACACCTTCCAGAGAAGCCAGGAACCATAGAGACGAACAACTGGCCCTGGAAGAAGATTCAGGGTTTTTTTCCTCATAGATTCTAAGGCCAGAAGGGACCATTGTGATCACCTAGTCTGACCTCCTGTATAGCACAGGCCAGAGATCTGCCCCATCATAGTTCCTAGGGCAGATCTCCTAGAAGAACATCCAATCTTGATTGAAAAATTGACAATGGTGGAGAATCTACCACGATCCTCAGTAAGTTGTTCCAATGGTTAATGACTCCCACTGATAAAAATTTACACCTTATTTTCAATCTGAATTTGTCTAGCTTCAACTTCCAGCCATTGGATGGTGTTAGACCTTCCTCTGCTAGATTGAAGAGCCCACTATTAAATATTTGTTCCCCATGTAGGTACTTATAGACTGTGATCGAGTCACCCCTTAACTATCTCTTGGCTAAACTAATCAGATTGAGCTTCTTCCATCTATCACGACAAGGCAGGTTTCTAATCCTGTAATCATTCTCCCGGCTCTTCTCTAACTCCTCTACAACTTATCAACATCCTCCCTGAATTGTGCGCACAAGAACTGGACACAGGATCCCAGCAGTGGTCACACCAGTGCCAAACACAGAGGCAAAATAACCTCTCTGCTCCTACCTGAGATTTCCATTTCTGCATCCAAGGATGACATTAGTCCTTTTGGCCACAGCATCACACTGGGAGCTCATGTTCAGCTGATTATCCACCACACCCTCCAGAACTTTTTCAGAGTCACTGCTTTTCAATATATAGCCCCCAGCACAGAAATACAACCCATATTCTTTGCTCCCAGATATATCCATTTACATTTAGCCATATTAAATGCATATTGTTTGCTAGCGCCCAATTTACCAAGCAACCCAGATTGCTCTGTATCAGTTACCTGGTCCTCTATTATTTACCACTCCCCTAATGTGTATGTCATCTACAAACTTGACCCATGATGATTTTGTTTTCTTCCAGGTTATTGATAACGATGATAAATAGTGTAGGGCCAAGGACCAATCCCCTACTAGAAACACATCCAACTGATGAGGATTCCCCATTTACAGTTACATTTTCAGACCTATTAGTTGGCCAGCTTTTAATTAATTCAGTGTGTGCCATGTTATTTTATAGATTTCTAATCCGAAGATCGTGTGGTGTCAAGTCAAAGCCTTACGGCAGTCTAAGCATCTTCACGTCAACACCGGCACCTTCATCAACCAAACCAATGATCTTATCAAAGAAGATATCAAGTTAGTGTGACAGGGATTTATTTCCCATAAACCCATGTTATATTACCCAGAGAGCAATCCCCTGGGATGCCCAGCCCTCACCAGTGTCAGTGAATCGACACCTGGCTCTGCAGGCGGAAGCATGGGACAGCCCTGGTGTCACTCTGTGCAGAATGACACATTTGTGTCAGACCGTGCTGCCCGTCTGTGGTGCTGTGAACAGGGCCAGGCGCACAACTCAAGCTTCAGCATCTCTCCATGGTGCAGGGCAAAATGCTGGCTACCAGGGGTCTGAAATACACTTGTGGCCCCTGCCCCTTGGCTCCAGTGTGCTCTCTGAGGTCAGAGGTGGCACATTCACCCACTATGGAGCATGGGCAGCCACAGTGCAGGCAGGCATAGCCATGGCAAGCAAAGTGTCCCTCTGCTTTCCCCTACCCTGTGCCAGGCCCAGGAGCGTCCGCAGGTTCAAAGAGGGAGGCAATTCTAGATCTGTCATCAATGCTGCAAGGTCCCAGATTCCAGAGCAAAGGTCGCCATGTAGATGCCCCAGGGCAACTGGAGCACAGTGACCCAGGGGCAAACAGTGCCAATTGGGCCCCGAGCCCAGGCTGCTTGGCACAGCGCCAAGAGGCAGAGCTCTGCCAGGAAGGAGGAGAGGGGCCTATGTCCCTAGTGCACTTGCAGTTGCAAGAGTGAGTTCACTCCAGTGGGACCAGCAGTGTGTCTGGGTTGTAGGAGACAGGCTGGGTAGGGGCAGCAGGTGAGAAAAGGCCTGTGCATACAGGTGAGAGGGACCAAAAGAACACAGAGCAGCTGTCTCAATCTCCAGCTAGCCAGTGCCCTGAATGCAGCTCCCTCCCCCGGTTTGTCACCCGAGCACTGCAGGCAAAGGCAACAGTCGAGTTTCCCCATGTCACCAGGCAGCACTGACTGACCACGTTAGCCAAAGCATCCCCAATAAAAATCGCTGACAAAGTTGCCTTGATTTATTAAGTTAGTAGTAATTTGTCTTATGAATTAAAGTAGTAAATGAGATGGATATGTTTCAAAATCATGATGCTCTGTTACAGGGCTGCTTGATAGCAAATTATTCTACAGTCTCTGTGCTGTTCCCTCTAATTGCTTAGTGGACGGATGTATAGTTGTTCTTTGTACGAGTGAAGTATGCAAGGATGTGAGTAAATAAGAGAGGCCAGCTGAGCTGATGAGCCTAATCGCAAGAAGAAGGGAGTGAGACAATAAGACGCCAGTCATGGCATATTGCCTTATCCCCTTTTTAAAAAGATTCGTGTGCTTCTTATAAGCATAACAACCAGGGCTGCCCATGGAATGGGGGTCTCCCTCATTGCAGCACAAGCCTGGTACATCGCAGTGCAGTGTATCAGTCCATGGGGCCCTGTGACGAACTGGGAATGTTCTTAATGTTTTCTCTGAATACTAAGTGTGCCTCGGTTTCCCCCATGTATTACTCAAGTATCTGATGCGGGATAAGGGTGTGTGATCGTTGCAGAGACCCCAAGAGGGCAGGTGTGATTGGTGACTGGCTACCTGGGCACAGAGAATGGCCAACACTCTGTATCCTGGCAACTGAGGGCTGGGTCCCCTCCTCTGCAAGGAGCCAGCCAAAGGTTGGAGACCAAAAAGACCAGGTGACCTGGGTGCCCTGGAAAGACACAAAGGATGGGGGCAGGGCAGCTGGACATGACTGAGGCTGGAATGGTGGAAACTGATCAGTCTCCTGGTTTGGGACTTGGGAGGGAGGGGAGCCCAGGGCTCTGCCCCGCCAGGGACGGCTCCAGGCCCCAGCACACCAAGCGTGTGCTTGGGGCGGCATGCTGCGGGGGGCCCTCTGCCGATCGTCGGGAGGGCGGAAGCAGCTCCACTGGACCTGCCGCAGGCGTGCCTGTGGAGGGTCCGCTGGTCCCATGGCTCCGGAGGACCTGCTGCAGGCGTGCCTGTGGAGGGACCAAAAGACCCAAGGCTCCGGTGGACCTGCTGCAGGCGTGCCTGTGGAGGGTCCGCTGGTCCCACGGCTCCGGTGGACCTGCTGCAGGCGTGCCTGTGGAGGGTCCGCTGGTCCCACGGCTCCGGTGGACCTGCTGCAGGCGTGCCTGTGGAGGGTCCGCTGGTCCCACGGCTCCGGTGGACCTGCTGCAGGCGTGCCTGTGGAGGGTCCGCTGGTCCCACGGCTCCGGTGGACCTGCTGCAGGCGTGCCTGCGGGAGGTTCACCAAAGCCGCGGGACCAGCAGACCGCGGAGCCAGCGGACCCTCCGCAGGCACGCCTGCAGGAGGTCCACCGGAGCTGCCTGCTGCCCTCCCGGCGACTGACAGAGTGACCCCCGCAGCATGCCGCCGTGCTTGGGGTGGCGAAATGTCTAGAGTCGCCCCTGCTGCCCCACCCCCTCAAGATGGACTTTACTGAATGTTTCTGATTTTTGTGCTAACAAGATCTGTTCTACACTGTGTCCCATTGACTAATAAACCTTCTGTTTTACAACACTGGCTGACAGTCACTGCTGACAGTGACACTGGGGTGCAGGTAGGGTGACCAAGTGTCTGGATTTTGACTGGAACACCTGGTTGAAAAGGGACCCTGGCGGTGCTGGTCAGCACCTCCACCTGGGCTGTTAAGCATCCGGTTGGCGGCACTGTGGTGCTAAGGCAGGCTAGTCCCTACCTCTGGCTTTGTCTCCGCGCTGCAACCTGGAAGCGATCAGCAGGTCCGGCTCATAGGTGGGGGAGCCACAAGGCTGTCCCCGCTCTGAGAACTGGCTCTGCACTCCCACTGGCCAGTTCCCGGAGCAGGGAAGACAGAGAAGCAGTGAAGAATCCCAGCAAATGGCAAAGAGGGCAGAAGACCAAAGGAAAATGATCATGGGGCCAGACAGGCACGAGCAACAGATGGACGGGTGACCAAGGCAGAGGGCCAGGCAGGGGCGAACAGAGATGTGCCAGAAAGGACACTGGACGTGACCCAGACAAACCCATTTGCTAGAGGACACAGGGCTCTCTGATCAGGCCCCAGCCCCCAAAACAAGCCAGGTGCTACAAAGCACAGCGGATACCAGTCACTCCCACAACCACACGGGGCAGACAGTGTCTCCCATCCAACGCCGCAAGGACAATTACAACCCAAACATCCACAGGTTGTGGCATGCTGCTGTTCTGAAGGCTGCACGCTCTCAGCCATTGACTGAACAGAGCTGGCTGGGAAGGTAGGAGAGAGCAAATTCTCTTCCTCCTTTTTGCCAGAGGATCAGTCATGCCAACGGCGCAGGAAGCATCATGAGAGCCCTAGGAGAGTGCTGGTTCTCTGCACAGCATCGGGCCTTGTTTGGATCTAACTCAGTGAAATAGTTGACTACGCTGCTCTTCCAGCCTGTGGGCACGTGGATCCCACTCGAGAGGTGCCTGCTCCGCCTGAACCTCAAAGGCAATCTGCACGAACAAGACCACTCGAGAAACCCAAGTCGCTGCCTATATTGGCACGCAGTCCCATTTACTGAAAAACTAGGGCCAATGCTTTGGAAACAGAGAACGTGAACAGATGGCGCTTCCCTGGAGGAACATATGCTGGAGCGCTTGCCAAGAAGAGAATTTCCCCTTCAGATCCCATCCTTGCACCCCTGCTGCATCTCGCCGGTGCTAGCACAAAACAATTTCCCCCTCCCAGGAGCAGTTCAGATGTTTCCAAGTTGTGTGGGGCTAGGAAGCCACCTGACAGCAGTGCAGCGAGGAGGACTGGAATACACTCTGGCATGCAGGTCCAGCATGCTAACGTCCATAAGGGGTCACACACTCACCGGCCTCTCCTGAACCCTGCTTTCAAACTATAAGCTTCCCTAACCCTAGTTCCTGGGGGTCTGGTGGCCCGTCTTCTGGTTGTTCAGAAGGAGCAGAAGGGTCCATCCACCTCCAACTCCAGCCAGCAGTCACCTGTGCCTGTGGAACTCAGGGTCAAACTACCATCATTCCTCCTGCTGCACCTCATCCTTCAGTCCCTACTGAGCACCCGTTCCTTGCCAGTCCGAAGGGGATGCTGCCACTGCCAGTGGGGCAGCATTGAGTGGGACACACCCAGTGCCAGTCACACAAGGCAGAGCTCTCAGAGGTCTCCAGCTGTTACGAGACACCTCCACCTTCCTTTCAGGCTTCCCAACACCTCTCCCTACCAGCAATTCTGCAGCTGTACAGGTCCCTTCACGGCACCTTCTCCGGGCCACATGAGAGGCCCTAACTTGGGGAAGCGACCACAGCTGGAACCACATCATCATTAACGGCCATGGGAATGTCCACTGCCCTTTTACATGGCATGAAGTGGGTGAGTTTCTGAGATCCTCGCATCAGGGGCCAAATGCATGTTAATAACCCTGCCCAGGCAATCAGCCTTGCCTGGTAGGACCTGGACCAACACCCCTTTCTGTAGACGAACTCCAAAGCTTGGAGGGGGAGCAAATAACAGGCATCTGGATCCCAGCAATGGCCCCGTGTGACACTTGTCAGGGTTACCTCAGATCTGAGGTGAACTGCTACCATCTGTTCACAGCAGGAGGGAACTGTCTGTGCCCTCTCGCCTCCAAGGAAACTCTCCCCAGCCATTGGCTGCACGCAACACAGGCACTTCACTCCAGGCCCCTCTTTCTCTCTGCAATGTATACCCCTGCTCTGTTACACTCGCATGGCCAGTTCCCCTTCTTCTGGGCGCCCGCAAGGTACACCGACCCGCTGCCTTTGCAGAAGTGGCGCTCCCCACTTCACCAGCTTCAGCTCAGTTCAACATCTCCTCAGCACGAGGCACTCAGACATCTCTCTGGTGACGATAGTTTGAGAAAGCTCGAAGTGCAGATTCAAAATAAAGGTGAGGAAAAGATCTGGACAAATCAGGTTCCAAGTAAAAGAAAAACATATGATGCAAACTAGCACCTTCTCTTATTAACAAGTTCCTTTCCTGTCTGCTCCGGAATTTCTCACCCCAACCGGTTCTGAACAGCTCTTGTCTGCAAGGAGGCTGGGAGCCAGCGCTCCTGAGATGGCTCTCTCTGGCAGAGTCACCTCAGTGGATAACGCCTTGTGCTCTCTGTCTCCTCTTACACAGTGACAGACTGTTGTCCTTTGACCCGGGGTCGACGGGGAAGATATTCTATGTTATGTAGCTCTAAAATTGTTGCAGCTTTCAGCAGAGACCCCACCCAGACCTTTCAGTGACACACTGAAAACACGGCTAGATCCAGGGGTAATATACCCACCTGGGCAGGTCTGTGTCACTCCCCTACACATGTTGGGAACCGCAAGATCTCGCAGCTGCCACCCTCCTGTGCATTGCTTGGGCAGCAGCCCACTCTCCCTGCCAGCAGCCCTGATACCTGTTTTACCAACATCAAAACAGTTGGCTACTGACCAGGAACAACTGGGAGCTGGGGCTTCGCCATGGTAACAGCCATGCACATCCCCTCAGAGGATAAAAGACGGTTACTCACCTTTGTAACTGTTGTTCTTCGAGGTGTGTTGCTCATATCCATTCCAGTTAGGTGTGCGCGCGCCGTGTGCACGTTCGTCGGAAGATTTTTACCCTACAACACTCGGTGGGTCGGCAGGGCGCCCCCTGGAGTGGCGCTGCTATGGTGCCGGATATATACCCCTGCCGACCCAGCCGCCCTTCAGTTCCTTCTTGCGGCAACGTCGACAGTGGGGAAGGAGGGGCGGGTGTGGAAATTGGAATATGGAGCAATCACATTTCGAAGACACAAGTTAAGGGATAACGTCTTTTCTTCTTCCGACGTGATTGCTCAATCCATTCCAGTTAGGTGATTCCCAAGCTTTATGTAGGGCGGTTTGGTCGGAGGAGATACTGCACATGCAAAAGCGCTGAGCCAGAGGCTGCAGCATCCCTTGACTGTTAAACAGAGCATAATGCGAAGCAAAGGTATGGATCAAGGACCAATGGAGCCACGGAGTAGCTCTCGTGGTTAGGGACACGAGTCAGCAGTGCGCGACGAGTCTGAGCCGCTGGTAGATAGCATAGTGATGTGGCTTGGGAAGTGAGACCAAATCATAACCAAGTGCGGGGTGCACGTTATCACCCCCAAGATAAACGGATCCTCTGAGAGGAAACGGGTGTCCCTTTCCTCCGGTCTGCTACCGCCGACCGAGGAGTGGCGTGTTAGGAAAATGGGTTTTGTCCATTCACATAACTGCGAGCGCTGTTACAGACGCCAGAGAGTGCAACTGTTGGGTGTCCACCACGCGTTGAGCTGTGGAAAAGACAGGAAAGGCAGAACCACCTCAGGGGAGAAAGCCACGTGAGGACGTACTGCATCTCGGTCTTGTGGAGAAAATAGGCATGGTGAACCACCGTAAGAGCCTGAGCTCGGAGACTCGTTTGGCTGATTAATGGCGACCGAGGAAAGCTGTCTTCCAAGACAGGATATGGCAACGAGCAGGATGCTAACGCTCGAATGGGGGAAGAACTAAGCTTGGTTAATAACCATGTTGAGGTCCCAGGTATAGGACATAAGGCGTGTACCTAAAGGGTGAAGGCTCCAAGGCCCTTGAGACTCGAAACCCATAGAGAGTGAGAACACAGAACGATCACGCAGCTAGGAGGAAGGTAAAGATGGCTGCCAATTGTACCCTCAGCGATGACCACCGCTAGGCCCTGCTGCTGTAGGCAGGGGTAGTCCAAATCAGAGGGAATCGAAGACCTCAGCAGGAGTGAAGATTAAGCGTTATCACACCTGTAAGAAGACGCTTCCCAGGCAAGGTACTTTGACCAGTGGAAGGCTTCCTGCGACCCTTCTAGTCCGCAGCAAGCCACACCGTGAGGTGAAGGACTGCAGGTCCGGGTGGCGAAGTCTGCCGGGTCTAGGTAGAGGCGTGGGTGGAGTGGCAGGGTAATTGGTTGGCTTATGGACAGGCCGAGCAACACTGGGCATATCAGTGACTGTCTGGACCACGCTGGGTGACCATGATTGAATGCGCATTCCTGCCTGCGAAGTTTGGCCAAGGGACCCAATGAGCGGGGGAGCGTGTTGGCCCTTCTATGGCGCGATGAAACAGCGTCCGAGATCGGTCCGGGAGAGACCTTGTAGGGCAGAACCGCGGACATGTTCCTGTTATTCGCGGTAAGCGAACCGGTCCAATATGTGGGGAAAAACTCCACTTCCTAGCAACAAAATGCAGCACACTACGGCAGGACGAACACTCAAGAGACAGGAAGGCTGCCGAGTTGAGTGTAAGGGCGTTCCGAATGCCGGGAGAAAATGCTACCAGAATTAATCGGTGGGCTATGCAAAATAGCCAGAGATGGATGGCTTCATTTTCTTTGTTATTTTTTTCTATGACATAAGGAGGAGGGCCATGTTCCTCCCAGGTTCTTCATGGAGCCATGGCCCGCTGCTGCTGGCCGTACACTGAGTCGTCACGGCCTCGAGCTGCCTGCTGGAATCCCTGGCACGCCAGGGCGACTTGCCGGGGTCATGCGGATGGAGCCAGATTCCCTGGCCCAGCATCAGGGAGGGGGGTTAGCCCACCGGGTCTAAACGGAGTCTAAGGTGCTCAGGAATGTGACTATGTGGACCAATAGGCCGCCTGTCGGGTGGAAGTTTGCAGGACTTCGGATGATCAGTGCCATGCTTGAATAACCGGCAAGCTTTGTGTGTAAAGCAGGATCCCGGTCGCTCGGAGTCACAGGATAGCTCCTTGAAAGTTCTACCCAATCGTGGGAACCAGAGAGGGATGTCCCCATAAGTTGAGCATCAGGGCTCCCATAGTGAGCATCATGTAAATTAGGTCCCCGACGATGCCCACCATGCTGAAAGCGACTTTGTGTCTTGGAGTCTCCCCAGATGAGCCATCGTCTCAGATACGGAAACCGCATACGCGCCATCGGTGGAGATGGGAGGCGCTATGGCACGCACTTGGGAAATGCCTGTGGGGCTGCTGAAAGGCCAAACAGCAATACCGTAACCGGAAGTACCCGACAGTTGGCTAGAAAGTTGGAGTATCTCCCGGTGCAGAGGAAATGGCATTGTGAAGTACGGTCATTCATATCGGAGGGCGGCATACCAGACTTCAGGTCCAAGACTATGAGTATAGCTAGAGAAGCGTGAGGTCAGCTAATGTTGCGCTCACCACTGTTCCAACGACCGGACAGGGCGGTAAGAAAGGAAAACTGAAGGGCGGCCTGCGTCAGCAGGGGTCATAGTTCCGCGCACCATAGCGGCGCCACGTCCAGGGGCGCCCTGCCGACCCACCGAGTGTTGCTGGGTATAAATCTTCCGACGAATGTGCACGCAGCGCGCGCACACCTAACTGGAATGGATATGAGCAATCACTCAAAGAAGAACCTTTGTGCTGATACCTGGAGTTGCAGCTCTGGGGTGGGGCTGGGGGGCACAGCACAGCCGTGCAGGGCAGTGGCCTTCTGCAGCCCTGCTGCTCATCCCAGCTCTGCCCCATGAGCCCCTCCAACCCGCCCCTGGGGGCACAGCACAGCCGTGCAGGGCAGTGGCCTTCTGCAGCCCTGCTGCTCATCCCAGCTCTGCCCCATGAGCCCCCCCCACCCGCCCCTGCTGCTCATCCCAGCTCTGCCCTATGAACCCCCCCACCTGCCCCTGCTGCTCATCCCAGCTCTGCCCCATGAGCCTGCCAAGCCCATACTTGCTTGTCGCCCAGGCCAAGAAACATTGGTCCACCAACTGCAGCTGGTCTAGGAATACATCAAGGAGTATCTGCCTAGGTGCATGTCTCTCCCCTGGGGATGGCTGCCTGGGGTGGCACCATCATAGTGATCGGCAATCCCACCCAGCTGCACCCAGGTGCAGGATTGGCAGGGGTCAGTATCCCAGCGCCCAGCAGAGACTCCTGTGTGCTGCTTTCAGCTGTTTGAACATGGCCTGAGCTCCTGGGAACCAGATGAATGATGGGATGCAACAGAAGGAACAATGGGAGCTTGTCTCAGAGTCTCACACAGCGCCGGCAGGCACCCCCCAACATGTGAAAACCAGCCAGAACATACAGAGCCTGGAAGCAGCACTTTGTGTCCCCCTACCCGAGTGCCCTGTGCCCGAACCAAACCAGCACCGCACTGCATGGACACAGCAGTCCCCGTGCGGAGTGGCTGAGCAGGGCATGCCTGGCAGCACAGGCTCTGCCCATTGGGCTAGCTATAGCTGTAGTAGGAAAGCCGTACGCCAGACCAGGGCAGCTCCCCCTGCAGCGAGGGCCAAAGTCTATGCAATGCCAAGGTCCCTTCTCCCCTGCAGCCCAGCACAGGCCCTTGTCCCAGGCTGCATGAAGAGAGGTCAGCAGGGACAGCCTGGAGACGGCGAAGCTCAGCAGCACTGCTCCTGTGGTACAAAACACTGCCCTTACCAGCCATCATCTTCTGGGCTTCGTAGGGCTCCATGTACCCATCATTTTCTGCCACCTTCTCCTGCCCCGGCTGGCCACTGGCTGCTTGCTTGGCATCAAAGGGATCTGCATAGTCCTCGAGGACAATCACCTGCCAGCAGGGAGGAGACGAGAAGGGTTAGAGACCTGGACCCCGCAATAGCCTGCCCCACTCTGCCTAGCATGGACACTCCCCAAGGAGTGAGTAAACTCCTCAGGTTGGGTAAACTCTCTACGCCTGCACAGGTCACAAAGAGAGCAGCAGGCCCCAATAAATATGCTCATGGGCCATTGGCCAGCGGGCTGCTGAAATGTCCAAGTCAGTTCCTGGCAGCTGGGCAGCTGCCCTCTCCTGCTCCATTCCAGCTGCCCGGCATTTCTCTGTTGAAGGTCGCAACCTGCCCCTGCCTCTCAGGCCCACAGGGTCTCCCACCCGCTATGGGAACCAAGCAGGGTGGGGCAGTGAGTGCAGTATAGAATAAGAGATGCCGCCAGCAGTGGTTCATACCAGCCCTACTGACGGTACACGGGATCAGGCAGCTAGACGCAGGGGAGGGTCCCTGGGGAGGGGGAGGGACAGGGTCTAGCCTCTAAATGATCAGTGTCCAGCAGAGCTCCCCAATCCCTACAGTATCTCAGTGCCCACAGGGGGATGGGCGCAGCAGAAAAGCCTTAGAACATCCTGTCCCCTGCACATTAATATGTTTGTCTCTCTCCAACCCTGCAAATCCAAGGAACTTCTACTCAAAGGCTTGGGTCACTCCCACTGGCTCTGCCACCCCAGTGCTAGTTATGTGGGAGCTCTGCTGGAGAGAAGCCCTGGCTCATACCACTAGCCATGATCCTGGCCCAGGGAAGTCACTGGCCAAATGCCCAGGATGTCCCTAAGCCCTGCTTGGAGCAGACTAAACCTCTGTCCAGCATGGAGTGAGCTGGTGAATGAAAGGGGTAGGGTGCCTGGGCAGGTCTGCATGGCCTGGAGAACGGCCAGCAAAGTGCTCAGCGCACCAGGGAGCTAACATGTAATGGATCAGGAACCGCCAAGAGCACAGGCACAATCGTGGGCAGAATACGCCTATCACCCACTGATCTGGCCAGGAGCCAGGCTGGCTCCACGGACCAAGCGGCAGGGCAGATCAGGACACCTTGCAGCCAGACTGCATTTCCAGACGCCAGCCAGGGGCCCCAGCCATGGGAACCACCCAGCCTTTGTCCCCCACCAATCAGGCTCGGAGACCAAACAGATGAAGACACTTTTATTAATCAGATGCTCACTGATAACACAACTGTCAATCACACAGTACCAGCACTGGGCTTTCCCGAGCACACTCACCACAGCGCTTACCTGCCTGGGGGTGTGCAAGGCTGGGTTACTGACCGACCTACCATGGGGGGCTGCAGCACCAGGCGCTGCGCAAGTTATCATGTGCAAGTCTGGAAAGACACATGTGCATGCACACCTTGCCGCTGCCCCACAACAGACACAATGCACAGTCCTCCTGCACACACTGGGGGGCAGGCAGCCCCACATCAAGAATACTGCAAACACCAGTTAGGAGACGTGGCAGGTCAACAATGCTCTCGCTGGGTATTTTCTAGGGCTCCCTCCAGACCAGCTCTGAATATCCCAGCATTTGCACCACTTCGGGACAAGTAGGTATGAATTGGCCTCATGACAAAGGCAGCAGAGCCCGTGAAAGTGTTTTTATTTGCGTCCCTGGGCAGCAAGAAGGTGGGAGATATGGGAGCTCCCAGCCCCGGAGTTCTGGATAACACAGACCAGAGAGCCCACAAGGGGAGGGTATTCGGAAAGAGAGTCCGCGAGTTTTATCTGCAACAGAAGAGATGGCGGGAAACCCAGGAACCAAATTACAGGGACAGAGCCAAAGAATCAGCCAGCCAGAGCCTTGCCAAAGGGCACTCCTAGCAGCACCTGAAGGGCAAGAACAGGTAAGAGATAGGGGAATTACAAGGGGGTTAACTGGGATGGATTTGAAGCTGGGAACCTGTAGGCTAATTAGGAAGGGGTGCTCTGTGCCAGGAGGCTGCAGACAAACTGCACTAGGCAAGTAATGGAAGCCCCACGGCTTGGGATCCTTAAACTCAGACAAGCCAGTGTCCTGTGGGGCTGGATTCTGCCCTGGGCTCTGGCCAGCTCAGGCATCGCCTGCTACTTGGAGCAGGTCCCACCGCACTAGCCCCTCAGGCAGCTGCCACTTGTCGCCTGCACAACAAAACCAACAGCTGCCAAGCCCAGGCAGAGCTCAGCGTGTGGGGGCCACAAGCCTCGCTCCTAGACACAGAGGCGGGGGAGACGCTATCTTAGTGTGAGGGAGGAGACAGGAGCCTGAGCCCCAGCATTATTCCTGGCAGGGGCTGAAAGCCCTGGCTGTCCCCTCTGCTCTCCCAAGGGTGAGGCTCTTGCAGAGCTCCACTGAACACTACACCTGAAGGGAGGGCTGCTGCACAGCACAGACAGAGGAATCCCTGCCTCGGCACATGAAGCCTGGATTGGGCCAGGGGAATCCCAGGCTGAACGAGGGGCTGCAGACATGCCATTCTGCTCCAGACACTGCAGGCCCCCATCTCCTTCTGCTCACAGGCTGGCAGAACCCAGCGCACACAAGACAGGATTCCCACCTGCTAAGGTCTGTCTGCAAACTGCTGCACAGAGCAACAGGCCCACTGGGAACTCCCCTGCCACAGAGGCCTGTGCCAAGAGACAGAACTGGGGGGGGCCTATGGGGTGGAGGGTAGGGCCCAGGCCCTGTGCCCAAAGACCACAGGGGCAGGCACAGTCAAGAGCAGTTGGAGCAGCCTTAGATGGGAAAGCGCATTCATCCCCTTAGCCCCTGCACCAGGCTCAGCACCTGCACCTGGGGCCTGAGCAGCAGCCAGACCCCCTTGGGCTATAATCTCAGTGGGTACAGCTGAGTCTTGAGCAGAATCCAATATCTGTGGCACTTCCAGACTGGCACTGATAATGGTGTTAGGCAATTCAGCTACCTCCCTCCACCAAACTCTAGCCTAGCCAGCCTGAAGCCAAGCCCTGACAATGAACTGGGCTGGGCTGTGGAATTATCACCACAACCCAGGAAAGGGGGGAAGCCCCCACCCATGTCCCCAGCACAGGAGACCTGCAGTGACACACTGTAAGGCCCAGGGCCTGCCCAGGACCCAGGGAAGGTGCGTGAGGTGGGAGCTGGTGGGTCTATTCCAACTCTGGTTCTTCAGACCGCATCCACCCTGAGAGCCAGCCAGTGCCCCCAGACATGGCACCCAATCTCCCCTCCTCAGACTCCTGACACTGGGACCTCCCATCGTCCCAGGCAGAGGCTGGCTACAGGGGTCACACCAGTCCACGCACGATGCTGCACTGGCTTGCTCCAGGAGGCACATGGTGGCTTTGGGAGACACCCTGGATCTGCCCTTAGAACCAGGATTCACGATGGCTCAGGCAAGGCCATGCTCCTCCAGGGGAGGTCTAACATGGGATCCTCAGACGTGGGCTGAGCACAGGCCAGGGCTCTGTGCTTGAAGTCCGGTTTCCTGCAGAGCCTTTCTTCAGTCAGAAGCCCACACTCAGTACTGTCAGAACCCTGCCCCCTCCCTTTTGTCCCATGACCAGATGCCTCTGAAGAGCTCAACAAAAAGTGACCAGCCCCAGGGCCAAAAGGCCACACACTCCTGAGCCCAGATGGCCCCAACACCAGTCTGAAACCTCGCTCTGTCCCAAACCTGCCTCATCTTCCCACACCATGAATATGACTCGTCCTCCCTCTTAGGATGATCGAACCCCACTGTCTCAGGGACTGTGCCGCCATCTTCCCAGACTCCTCCATTGTCCCCTGCGAGCTGTGCAGAGTGCAGGATAGTATCTGACCTGCCTTGCCACCTCCACTGGCCCTCCAAACACGATGCGCTTCATTTCCACTTCTCATCTTCATCTCCAGGTGCAGTACGCATTGGCCTCCTACGGTATCAACACTGCACAGTCACCCCAGCCCCACAGCACTCACTGGATCTCCTGTGGTATCACGACTTCACAGTCACCTCAGCCCGGCATCACTCACTGGATCTCCTACGGTATCACCACTGCACAGTCACGCCAGCGCTGCATCACTCACTGGATCTCCTGTGGTATCACCACTGCACAGTCACGCCAGCCCCGCATCACTCACTGGATCTCCTGTGGTATCACCACTGCACAGTCATCCCAGACCTGCAGTGCTCACTGGATCTCCTGCGGCATCAGCACTAAGCAGTCACCCCTGCCCCCTGTGCACAGTGTCATATTTGTTCAAGCATTTCCACTTCAGATAGTTCTCTCCCTAGGGACCAATGCTGCATTCAGAGGATGCATGTGGATGAGGCCCCTGGGTGCCACAGCGCCATCCCATAGTCACTTGCTGTGTGACACAGGTCTGGGCTAGTCACAGAGTCATGTGCATTCATTATAATCTGTTTAAAACAAACGCTTTTCCTCTTTCCTGTCCTGCGAACTGAGTAACAATAGCCAGAGCCTAGGAACACAGCAGGAAAGTGACCTCCCATGCTGTCCATTCTAAGCCCTGGAGCTCCTATCCTACCATGAAGGGCCCCCAGCTCACCATGGGATTCACTAGTCCCAGAGCGCACAGGACATTTGCATTAGTGCAGGAAATGCATTTTCTGGCAGTGCAGGAATGTGTACGTGCACACATGTTCTGTCAGTGATGTGGCAAAACACAACAAAAAGGAGACTGACAATTTATTATTATTATAAATAATATCTTACATTTCTCTACTGTTTTCTCTGCCAGACGATCCTAAAGCCCTTTATGGAGAACAGTAAGGAATCATTCTACTCACAGCCATCATTGCTGCAATGCAGCCATGCCTGGGGAGGAGCACAGCCGCTCTTTAGCGGCACACAACGCCTCCGAATAATCGGCCACACGTACATCAAAATGGAAGCTTGCAGCTCAGCTGCATGGCCACAAGTGGTCGGATGGAGCTGCAGCAGTGACAGGCTCTGGATCTAGAGCATCTGTGACTCACTCTGTCTCTATCCAGAGAAGCAAAGATTGGCAGGAACAGCCCCCATTGTTCGGTGGTGGACTGAGGTGGCGATTTCACTTCAGAACTCTTGGGTCAATACCATCTGGTCCTGGTGACTTATCACTGTTTAATTTATCAATTTGTTCCAAAACCTCCTCTAATGACACCTCAGTCTGGGGCTGTGTCACGGGGCAGGACTCATCCCTGCGGCGCCTCCTGCTGGTCGTCCGGGGAATTAGTGTTTCCAGCCTCCAGAGCATCCTCCGCAGGCTAGTGTCCCGCTTGCTGCTGGGCCCAAGTCCCTCCTGGACCCCAGTGCCCCTTTCAGGCTGGGGTGCTGCCCCCTGGCAGTACCCTCACAGGTCTGGGTCTCCCCTCCCCGGGGAACCCTCACCCGCTATCCCCACCTCACCTCAGTCTATGGGTACTGCCAGTCATCACCTAGCCCCCGTTCCCTGGGGCAGACTGCAGTGTAAATGCCACTCATCACACACAAGGGGAGTTTGGACCTGCTGCCCTCTGCAACCCCAGTACCCTTTCCTTGGCCTTTAACAAGATCTGCAGTCTGGGGGGTTTCTAGGCCAGAGCATCCCAGCCCCTCTGGCCATCCCCCAGGTCTACTCCAGCCTCGATACCCTGCTTAGCTCCTAGCAGCCAGGCACATCCCTTTCCACATCTAGAGAGAGAGTGTCTGTGGCCCTGGCCCACTGCCCTCTTATAAGAGCCAGCTGGGCCCTGATTGGAGGATTGTTGAACTGCTGGTCCAAATATATTTATTATTCTTACTTTAACACAGAATTAAGCCTGCAGCCCCGGAGTTCTCTGTTCCCGGCAGTGGGGGGCGTGGCTTCTCTCTGGCTTTGAAGCTGGAGAGAAGCCGCAGGCCAGCACCTGCCGGGGACAGAGAACACCGGAGCCCGCAGCCTGCAGTCCCGGAGAAGCTGGAGAGAAGCCATGGCCCGTGCGTGTCGGAGACAGAGAACTCCGGGGCTGCAGGCTGCGGGCGCCAGTGTTCTCTGTCCCTGGCAGGCGTGGCTTCTCTCGGGCTTCTCCGGGACTGCAGGTGCCGGTGTTCTCTGTCGCCGGCAGGCGCGGGGCCCGGCTTCTCTTCCCTGCTGGGCACTAGGCAGGGCCCCGTGCCTGCTGGGGCCAGAGAACACCGGTGTCCGCAGCCTGCAGCCCCGGAGTTCTCTGTCTCTGGCAGGCATGGGGCTGCGGTTTCTCTCCAGCTTAAGCCACAGCCCCGCGTCTGCCGGGGACCAACAACACTGGCGACCGCTGGAGAGAAGTTGCGGCCCCGCCCCTCCCAGAGACAGAGAACTGCGCCCACAGCCTGCAGCCCTGGAGAAGCCGGAGAGAAGCTGCAGTCCCGTGCCTGCCGGGGACAGGGAACACTGGCACCCGCAGTCTGCAGCCCTGGAGTTCTCTGTCCCTGGCAGGCACCGGGCTGTGGCTTCTCTCCCCTGCTGGGCACTAAGCACGGACACATAAATGCCCCGGCAGGTGCCATGGCATCCGCGGGCACCGCACTGGGGACCATTGCTCTAGACAATGGATCATGTGATGCAGTCTGGACGAAAGCTGGAGGTATGCAGGTAAGTACAGCGGTCAGTAGGTTTCCAGTATAAGGTGGTGTTTATGTGACCATTGCTTATTATCTCTGTAGTGTCTAGGAAGTGGACTTCTTGTGTGGACTGGTCCAAGCTGAGGCTGATGATGGGGTGGAAATTGTTGAAATTCTGGTGGAATTCCTCAAGGGAACTCCTTCCCATGGTCCAGATAATGAAGATGTCATCAATGTAGCACAAGTAGAGTAGGGGCAAAACACCACCCTATACCGGAAACCTACTGATCACTATACTTATCTACATGCCTCCAGCTTTCATCTAGACCACATCACCCAAACCATTGTCTACAGCCAAGCTATAAGATACAACCACATTTGCTCCAATCCCTCAGACAGAGACAAACACCTACAGAATCTCTGTCAAGAGTTCTTAAAACTACAGTACCCACCTGGTGACGTGAAGAAACAGAATGACAGAGCCAGAAGGGTACCCAGAAGTCACCTACTACAAGACAGGCCCAACAAAGAAAGTAACAGACCACCACTAGCCATCACCTACAGCCCCCAACTAAAACCTCTCCAGCGCATCTTCAAGGATCTACAACCTATCCTGAAGGACGATCCCTCACTCTCGCAGACCTTGGGAGACAGGCCAGTCCTCACCTACAGACAGCCCCTCAACCTGAACCAAATACTCACCAGCAACTACACAGCACATATCATAAATATAAAGGGAAAGGTAACAACCTTTATATATGCAGTAACACAAAATCCCTCCTGGCCAGAGGTACAGCATCACCTTATCTGTAAGGGGTTAATCAGTTCAATTAACCTAGTTGGCACCTGACCAGAAGGACCAATGGGGAAATAAGAGACTTTCAAATCTGGCGGGGAGTGGGTGGGGGGAGGTTTTGTCTGTGCTCTCTTTGTTTGTTCCCTCTTGGGACAAAGAGAGAGACCAAGCAGGTAAACCAGCTCCTAAAAAGATCCTGAAATGATACATCTAAAATTACAGAAACTGTACGTAATAGCAAGGAAATGTGTTAGATTATCTTTTGTTTTAGCTTGTGAATTTTCCCTATGCTAAGAGGTAGTTTTATTCCTGTTTTTGTAGCTGTAAAGTTGAGTCCAGAGGGGAGTCCTCTGTGTTTTAAATCTTTTACTACCCTGTAAAGTACCTTCTCTCCTGATTTTGCAGGTGTGATTCTTTTACTTTTTTCGTTATAATAAAGTTCTTCTTTTAATAACCTGATGGATTTTAGTGTCCTAAAGATAAAGGGGGTCCGGTCTGTACTTATATTAAAGGCAATTGGTGTATTAGTCTCAAGCCTCCCCAGGAAAAAGGGTGAAAGGGCTTGGGGGGCTATTTTGGGGAAATAGGGACTCCAAGTGGTCCTTTTCCTGAATCTTTGTCTAAATCACTTGGTGGTGGTAGCAGTACTGTCCAAGGACAAGGAAAGGATCTGTGCCTCGGGGAAGTTTTTAACCTAAGCTGGTACTTATAAGCTTAGGGGGTCTTTCATGCGGGTCCCCACCTCTGTACCCCCGAGTTCAGAGTGGGGAGGGAACTCTGACACCACACAACAAAAACATCAACACAGGAACCAAACCCTGCAACAAACCCGGATGCCAACTCTGTCCGCATAGCTATTCAAGAGACACCATCATAGGATCTAACCACATCAGCCACACCATCAGGGGCTCATTCACCTGCACATCTACCAATATGGCATATGCCATCATGTGCCAGCAATGCCCCTCTGCCATGTATATTGGTCAAACTGGACAGTCTCTATGCAAAAGAATAAATGGACACAAATCTGACAAAACGAATTATTAAAAAGACAGTAGGAGAACACTTCAGTATTCCTGGGCGCTCAATAGCAGACCTAAAAATGGCAAATCTTCAACAAAAAAACTTCAAAAACAGACTCCAATGTGAAACCGCAGAACCAGAATTAATCTGCAAACTGGACATCATCACATTAGGCCTGAATAAAGACTGGAGTGGTTGGGTCATTACAAAACCGAACCCTAATTTCCCACATTCTAATTTCCCCCTACTGTTACTCACACCTTCTTGTCAACTGTTTGAAATGGGCCACTATCATTAACATTATGAAAGTTATTTTTCCTCCCTTGGTATCAGGGCCAGCGCTACCATTTAGGCAGCCTAGGCAATTGCCTAGGGCGCCAGGATTATTCGGGGGGCGGCATTTTGCCGGGGGGGGGCGGCAGGCGGCTCTGGTTGATCTGCCGCAGGCATGCCTGTGGAGGGCTGGCTGCTCGCGCGGCTCCGGTGGACCAGCCGCAGTCATGCCTACGGCAGCTCCACCAGAGCCACAGACCAACGGACCCTCCGCAGGAATGACTGCGGCAGCTTCACTGGAGCCGCGGGATCAGCGCGGGGGGCGGCGAAATGGCCGTGTGCCTAGGGCGCGAGAAACCCTAGTGCCAGTCCTGCTTGGTATCCTGTTGAATTGTCTCGTTAGACTGACCTCACACCTGATAAGGCAATTCCAATCTGTTCATGTATTTATACCTGCTCCTGTATTTTCCACTCCATGCATCTGATGAAGTGGGTTCTAGCCCATGAAAGTTTATGCCCAAATAAATTTGTTAGTCTCTAAGGTGCCACAAGGACTCCTCATTGTTTTTGCAGATACATAGTTAATATTCCTAACTTCAGATACAGAAATGATACAGGCATACAAATTGGATAATCACATTCAGTAAATCATAACCTTTCCAATGATATCTTACATGAGCCATCTGTCATAAACAGATAGCTAAGGGTTAATGTTTCTTTTCCCTGTAAAGGGTTAACAAAGGGAACCAAACACCTGACCAGGATCCAATCTAACAGGAAACCATGGATTTTTTCCAAAGTGAGGGCAGGGAACTTCGTGGTTTGGGTTTGTTCTGCCTGTTTAGGTTTTCTCTGGCGCTATGAGGGTGAAGACGCTTTTTTTTTTTTTCTATCCTCCAAGCCTTCCTTTCTACGCTTTGATTTTTTTTTCTCTCGCTTCTACCTGTTTCCGCATTGTGAGTACAAAAGAGAACGAATAGGTTTATACTTGTATTTTGTATTACATGTGTGTAAGCTGCTGACATTGTTTCAAATTGGATACCTTTTTGAATAGTCTGTTTAAATATCATCGTTTCAGAAGCATAGCGCTTATATTGTCATCTGATGCGAGGTTTATATTTGATGTTTTTCTTTCTTTTTATATAAGCTTTCTTTTTAACCTGTTGGAGAGTTTTTTTCTGGTTAACGGTTAAGGAACGAAGGCAGGGGGAAAATCTCTTGAGTTAGCTTGACTAGATTTGAATGCATAGCCTCAGGGGGGAAGGAGGCGGAAGGTAATTGCCACACTCTGTTTGCATTCAAGGAGTTTAAGTACATATCCGCCCAGGATAACCCAGGGAGGGAGAGCTGGGGATGAGATAAAGAGGAGACAGGGAGGAGGTTGTTTTCCTTTGGTGTGAGACTCCAGGTTTCTGAGTCTTGGGGGTCCCACCAGAGAAGATTTGGGAGACGCAGGGAGTTTATCAGATACTCAGAATCCTGATTGGTGCAGCGAGATCAGATCCAAGCTGGCAATAAGCTTGGGGAGGTTCATGCTACGCTTCTCAGTTATGAACGCTAAGCGTTCAAATCTGAGTAGGAGCTAGCGACACACATCTTGCATAAGTAATGTCTACTATGCGCATGCAATTATCATAGCATATTTCATAAGAATGTCACATTCCCTTTGTAAGTAAACATGAGTGGAATTAACTCTATTTGAGCGCATGGTGGCTTTTTTGGTCCTCTACTGTTTTTTCTTTATTTGAGGTCAAATTTAATTACAGCCTCTATTAATGGTGTTTTTAAAAGTTTTCACATGCAGCTTGGCAGGAATTTCAGGCTCTGTGAGCTGTTGCCTTTTAATTTGCGGGCATTTACTAGGCCATTTTAATGGCTATTGTGGTGGGGTTCGTTTGGTATTCCCCCCCCCCCCACCCAAAGATGTTAAATTTAACTACATTCTGGTCACTATTACCTAGTGGTTTGGCTATATTCACTTCTCTGCCATGACAACTGAGATCCACAGTTTGTCTCAAGCTTTTGGGCATGAAAATCCTCTGCATACCACCTCAAACAGATGGACAGACAGAGAGGGAGAGCAATACCTAAGGTGCTTTATCAATTGCCATCAAAATAACTGGTTCTCCCTCCTGCTTTGTGCTGAGTTCTCATATAACAACGCTGACAAGGCCTCCAAGGGGCAGAATAGTCGTCATCTTCTTTTTATTTTATTTTGCAAATTATGGATTCCACAGTGGCTTCCACCCAGCCTTGCCAGAAGCCTCCCCCAGCCTAGCAGCCACCAACTGGATCCAATGCACTCATCACATTCAGGCATTTAAGGACCACCTTGAAGATGTGAAAAAGGACTACAAGCAGTAGGTGAACCGCCAATGCCGGGAAGGCTCTGACAGTGGGCTGATTGCAGCCAAACACCAGCCTACAAACAGGCCATCATGCAAAACAGACCACCTGTTCCTCACCCCATTCTGGATTGGTTATCAAATCAACACCGACACCTTCAAACTGCAGCTCCTTCAATTCCTTAAGATGTAGCCTACTTTCCATGTATCCCTTCTGAAGCCTTACACAGAGGATTCCTTTCCCAGCTGGTTCCAACAGCGACCCTCCCCTCCCATACTATGTCCAAGGGCATGAGGAATATCGTCCATGCTATGCTAGACTTTAAACTGCAGAGAAGGAGACTATTACCTCATCCCTTGGGAGGGATGAAAAGCAAAGAGTGTTTCTGGGAACCTGCTGCCCATGTTCATGCCCTGGAACTGGTAAAAGGGTTTTATCAAGACCATCTGGCCAAACCAGGCCTGGGGCCAACCCGGAGGAAAGGAACCCCTGAAAGGGATCAGTAAAGCAAGGATCCATGGGACTAGAACCTGGGAATCCGGAACCTGGCATAGCTGATGTTCCCACATCACCGCCAGGAAGCAATGAGGAGCCACATCCAAAGAGTGCTGTGATATTAGGTGCTGAAGAAAGTACTGCCCAAAGATTCCAGAGGGAAAGCAGCACCCAGTGGTGTGCTGATTGGCCTGTGCTCACTATTAAACACTGGCGGGACAGGGGGGCAGGAAGTTATCTGGGCATCCATGCAGACTTCTAGTCTGCAGCAACGCCAGACCTCACCTTGCTTTCAGATCTCCAGCTCCAACCCTGGCCTGACTGTGACCCTGACTCTTGCCTACTGATCCTGGCTCTAACAATTATCTGCTTGCTGACTGTCACCTCAGGACCGCCTTCGCCTTGCGGACACCAGCGCAGCTGTGCCTACTAGGCCAGACTGCCTACGCCCCAGTCCCTTACACGAGCAAAGCCAGGGAGTGGAGCATGAGCAGGTATCCAGTGGAGGGATGCTTTGTGTCAGCATCAGGGCCACAGCACTTGGGAGCAACAGCAGAGACAGCACCAGAGTAAAGGGGGTTGCAGATGCCCAGCAGGACAGGTGCCTGTAGCCTTCAACGCTCGCGTAGGGGTGAGCCAAAGGCAGAGCAATCCTCACACCCGCCACCGCAGGGCGCCTCCTGCCTACGCCCACGCGGCTCCGTTTGCCCTGGGCAGTGCCTGCACAAGCCAGGCTGCGAACCCCAGATGCAGCAAGGATCCCTGGGGTGGGGGCACCACAGCAGCTGCTCCACCGGGGAGCAGGCAGGGCCCGGCCAGGAGGGAGGAGGCAGGCTGAGTGCCCAAGGAGCTGAGGCTGATCTCAAAGCTGCCCCTCTGCCTTATGGCAAACACCCTGCCTGGCACAGGCCACCCGGGTGCCAGGAGGTGAAAGTGACTGACCCCCAAGCCCTGCAGCACTCCAAGAGCCTGAATGGAAACAAAGCAGTGGAGGTGGAACTTACCACGGAGCCTGACACAGCCTCTCCCCCATGGAGGGAGCTGGACTGACCAGGTGGAGCCACCCAGCAGTCCTCAGAGCAAACTTGCCACAAGCCCGAGTGGAAGGGGCTCCACCTGCCGGGGGGCAGCTGTCTTGGGAGACACCTCATGCTCAGACACCAGCACTTCCCATCCTCCTTTGTGCCTGGCCCGTTACCCACTCCCCCAGTGACAGAGACAAGCAGACATAGCTACCAAGGCCAGTCAGTCAGTTCTGGGGCCAAGAGCAACTTTGCTGGGAGGAGAGGGGAAGGGTAAATCTCCAGCAGCCTGCACCTCCTGGCCCTGAGCACACAGGGCCCTCTGCAGGGGGAATAAAAATCAATGATTTTAAAAAAGAAAAAAAAAAAGTAAATCAGATTTTTTATTTTCTCATTTAAATGCTAATAATTTTTTCTTTTTAAAAATAAACCTGTTTAAAATGAAATCAGAATTTAATACAAAATATGATTCAGCCTGAACTTCTTATAACCTCTTAAAACATGTAATTAAAAAAAAAATACCGAATCCATGAGCCTCTATGAAAACACTGAGCTGCTTTTCTATATAAAAGAAAGAATCAGGGGAAACACCTCACTTTTGAGGTCAAGCTTCATAAACAGGGTGCATAGGTCAGTCTACACAACTTTGCAGCCTGTCTCATTTTCAAGAGATTTTGGTGAGACTAGGAAATTTAAGCTCCAGTCACTTTCACTCTGGCATATTTGAACATTTTCCCAGGCTGACCTCAATTAATCAGTTTAATTCACTGACTACAGTTAACCCTTCTGTTTCATAAATCATTTAGTTGTAAATGCGAAACATGTTTTGATAAGAGAAGTCTATGTATCCAAAACTCTGAAGGTTGTTTTACTTAAAAATACATTTTATATGCTGTGCTGTGTGTTTAATTAAATTCCAGTTACCACGCTAATGCAGCTAGATGTGATAACATGAGCAAAAAGTTCATTATCTAGTAAATAAGCAATATACCATTTCCCAACATACTAAAAAATTAACTAAAAAAGTTAATGAGAATGAAAATATGAAGCTATATAATTGTTTAAATAAATGTATATACTTATAGTGTACTCTCCTAGAGAGTAAAAAGCTGTACCAAATCTAGAGTAAAGGCTGTATTTCGCTGTAAGTCAACACGTTTTGATAGTTAAAGCAACCAATGAGCATGCACTGTTCTTTAGAAAATAACTTTATACAAGTAACTGACGCACAAATGGAAATGATGATTTAAATCAATCCAGTCTGGCCCTCTGCCAGTAAGCTGAGCTAGCTCTCCAAGAACAGCCAGCCTCTGGCTTGCATCAGGAGGCAGGAAATTTGCTATCATTGTTCTCTGGCAGCTCAAAGCCAACCTAGGAACAAGCAGCGTACAGCACTTCCTAGCACAGCGCCTGCCCAGCCACGCTCTATTTACAGCCATTTCCTAAACGCAGGGCTCCCAGCTGGCTAACCAGCACAGAGCTGAGCACAGCCCACAGAGCTGAGCAGCAGGCAGCTCAAAGCAACATGGGGAGGAAACCCATGGCTCAGCTTGCCACTAAGAAGAGGCCGGGTTTACCACAGCTGCTGGGCCCTGGGACCATAGCCACAGACTCACCACGATCAGAGCTGGAGTAAGGCCCACAGTCAACTTATGGGGGCAGGGCAGGAATGGGCCATAGGGCACATTCCCCAGCCAAGCTAGAAATTGCTAGAGTCAAGCAGCTTCCAGCCGCTGCACAGGAAGCACTCTGGGTTTTCAGCAGTGCCTAGAACCCAGGGCTGTGGGAACTGTGCACAGACAGAGGAGCCTGCGTGTCCCTGCCGCATCTGCTACACAGACAAGGGGTGGCTTCAGATGGTGCTGGTCCTTTCACAGCCAGGACAAAGCCCAGTGCCGGTCAGACCTGAAGGCCAAAGCCCAAGTCACTAGCACAATGAGGTGGTGAGACCCCCCCAGCCACACAGGATGTGTGAACACGGATCCTTAAAGAACACGCAGGGGCTGATCCACCCTCTCACCATTAGGGGTCAGTGAGACAAGCATGGGGGCAGCTTACCCCACATCTGGTGCACTCCGTCTGCAGCTGCTGGCGCAGACCACTGAGCTAGATGGACCTTGGGTCAGATCCAGTCTGGCAATTCCTGTAGCCCTAGAAACCGGGCTGAGTAACAGGGGTGGGGAGTTATATCTTATAAACATGCATCCCATTCACATCCAATGTGCAAATACACAGAGACCCAGACACAATCCCCCTCCCTGTTACACACACACACACACACGATGTCTAACCATGCTGTAATCACACACCCCGACTGCAATGTGCACACGCACAACGCTCTCAGAGGCAGGTACACGCGTGGACATGAACAAATAGACAGACATGCGCACGCCACACAGGTGGGCATGGACAAACACATAATGCCCAGAAGCAAGCGTTTACACACAACCCTCACTCGGCCTGTGCTCCTAGAGAGTGAATTTCCTTGATCAGCCTTCGGGAGGAAGCACAGGGCTGGGGTTTCCCAGCGCCCTTGGGGCTCTGAGAGCAGAGACACTGCATTTACTTTGTGGGAGATATTCAGGCTGTCTGGCTCATCCAGGCCACAGCGGCATCTCAGAGCCCTTTATGGTGGCAGTAAAGTTACAGCCAATAAGGCAGCTTCCTAGCAGGGAGAAGAGCCACATCTGTTTTCTTGAAAGTTCAAAGCCTTTCCTTTCATGTTAGCAATAAATTGTCACGATGAGCTGGGCTGCGTGAAAGCCAGGAAGGCAGGTCAGGGGCTTAGCTGTGAGCAGGGTGGGGGAGGGGATGCAGTGTCTAGGCAGGCAGTCTCCAGGACCACCTAAAAGCAGTAAGGTTCTGAACCCCCATCTCCTCAGGGATGTCCTGGACAGTTGCTCTGAAAAGGCCCGCCAGCCTCAAACCCATCATGAGCATCGAGTGTCACTGGCAAATGCAAACCACAGCATAGACTCTGAGGTACAGAGATTCAAAGGCCAGAATTACTCTCCCTGTTAAAAATTTACACTGAATTTCCAGTCCAAATTAGTCTAGTTTTAACTTCCAGCCATTGGATGGTATTAGACCTTTCCCTACTAGACTGAAGGGCCCGCTTGTAAATATTTGTTCCTGGTGGAGGTACTTATAGACTGTGATCAAGTCACCTCTTAACCTTATCTTTGTTAAACTAAATAAATTGAGCTCCTAGAGTCTATCACTAGAACACGGGTTTTCTAATACACTAATTATAGTCATGGCTCTTCTCTGTACCCTCTCCAATTTATCAACATCATTCTTGAATTGTGGGCACCAAAACTGGACTCAGCATTCCGGCAGCAGTCCCACTAGTGCCAAATACAGAGGTAAAATAACTGCACTGCTCCACTTCAAGATTCTCCTGTTTATACATCTCAGGATGTATTAGTTCTTTTGGTCGCAGGGTCTTACTGGGAGCTCATGTTCAGCTGATTCTCTACCTCGCCCCCCAAGTCTGTTCCAGAGTCACTGGAACAGGACAGAGCCTCCATCCTGTAAGTATGACCAAAATTCTTTGTTGCTAGATGTATCCATTTACATTTAGCTGTATTAACATACACATTGGTTACCTGTGCCCAGTTTACCAAGCAATCCAAATCGCTCTGAATCAAAGAACTGTCCTCTTCATTATTTACCACTCCTCCAGTTTTTGTGTCATCTGCAAACTTTACCAGTGTTTTCTTCCAGGTCACTGATAAAAATGTTAAATAGCACAGGACCAAGAACCAACCCCTGTGGGACTTCCACAAGAAACACACAGACTTGATGACAATTCCCCATTTCCAGTTACATTTTGAACCCTATCCGTTAGCCAGTTTTTAATCCATTTAATGTGTGCCATGTTAATTTTATATCATTCTAGCTTTTTTAATTAGAATGTCATGCGGGACCAAGTCAAACACCTCGCAGAAGTCTAAATCTATTACGTCAACGCTGTTATCTTTATCAACCAAATTTCATTTAAAAAAAAAAAGATATTGAGTTAGTTTGACAGGATTTATTTTCCATAAACCCATGTTGATTTGCATTAATTACATCACCCTCCTTGATTTCATCATTAATTGAGTTCCTACCGCATCATTATCTTGCCCAGGATCAGCATCAGATTGACAGGCCAACAGTTACCTGTGTCACCCTTTTAAACCCCTGGCATAACATCAGCTTTCTTCTGGGACCTCATCTTGTGCTTTATCTGTCAGGGCATTGATCCATACATATTCAAGATAGTTTTCTTTCCAGTTATCACTGACTTGGAAACGATGATGCCATTTTTGACACAGAGTGCCACCCCCCCTCCCCTTTTTCCCGCTTGATCCTTCATAAATAGGTTATAACCATTGATTTTACCATTCCAATTGTGCGAATCACCCTGCCAGGTTTCAGCAATACCAGCTCGATTGAATTTATGCTCATAAATGAGCAATTCCAATTGCTCTTGTTTGTTACCCAGGCTCCTGGCACTGGTGTACATACAATTCAAGAATTTCCTCTCTTCATTTCCTTTGGTTCCTTAATTAATTTTGTTCTCAACTTGATTTTGTGCTGAGTGCCCATTTCTTCCCTCTCTTACTCTCTCCTTTTGCTATTAGTTTAACCTACACCTGACTATTCTAGCCAGCCTGTCCCCGAGGAGATTGATCCCCTTTCTACCGAGGTGGAGGCCATCCAGCCTATACAGCCCCCTTCCCCTAGAAGGTGGATCATTTCCCATAGAACCAAAGTTCTTCACCCTGCACCACTCACCCAGCCAGCGGTTCACTTCCAGAATCTTCAGACACGGCAACTGTGACATGATATGCCCTATTTCCCCAGAACCTCAACAGCAGGGAGACACAAATATAAGGGAAAAGACCGTGGCTTCCTCACCCCCTTCAAGGGCACACTCCAGCCCTTCCACTTCATCCCCAACTGATACCCAAAGGCGATGTGGGATCTCATCTTTTACACACTGTCACTCCAATATAAAGCTGTAGCAGTGCCCTCAGCAGCAGGAGAAAGAATTACATCGCCACCGCACGGACTGTGGGGCAGTGGGTTGATATCATTGACACAACAGCACATGAGGTCACTGAGGAGGTTAATTGTGACCAGGGGAGTGGCCGTCTAACACTTTCACTGTAAACACTCCAGTATTTTGGAAGACCTCTGATGCCTCCATGGCTTGCACCAGGGCTATGAAATTCAGCAGAGGGATAGCCCTGGGGTCAGGGAGGTGCCATTTGCTGAGTCCACCTAAATCCAAGCAGCTTGGGCTGAGTTACCAGCTGCTGAAAATAACCATTTCTCATCTGCACTGTGCTCACTATAGCTTGGACTTGGCTTGCTGCCAAAACCCCTGGGCTCTATTAACCCCCCCCACACACATATATGCACACCTGTGCGCACACACTGTCACTGAGCTGCACAGAGCACCTCCAGAGCACTTCACAACTCTAATAATTGAGCAAAGAGTTCATACCCCACTGGGCAGTTACCAAGCTGGGAACAGAGTCCAGGAGTCTAACACAGCAGCCCCACTTTCTACAGCTTAGCCACCCTGTGTCTCAGACAGCATCTGCCAAATCTAAGTGTGGGGCTATGCTGCCTGTAAAAGAGGACTACTTGTGCAGATGTAATCTAGTCAATGCGTTGTGCATCTTCTCAGAGTGGCTGATCCACAGAGGATAACAGTCTACTCCTGCAGCCAGCTACTGGAGTCAGTGGTGTATCTCCAGTGGCAAGAAGTCTATGCTGAAGGTCCAGAAGGACCAGCCTTACTGATGGGAGCAGGAATTACAGCTGCAACAGAAAGTGGTTTGGTTTTGGGGGGATTTTTTTTAAACTAGGAAATCACACACAAAATCTATGTTAAAAAGTTATTTAAATTGCAAAGCTGAGCATTCACAGTTAGGAAATGCCAGAATGTAGGTTGGCCATTGAACTTTAATTCAAAAGCCTTGCTTGCATGCATTATGACAGCCTGTAATTACAGGATCACAGACTATTCTTTGCAGAGGCCCCCTGCCTCATTCACTATGCAGGCTGGAGCTGCTGTGGGGATGAATCAGGGCTGTGTCGTGAAGGAGGCTGTGTTCTGTAGGACCCCTGCCACGTCTGTTGCAGAAGTTGGAAGGCATGTAGTGAAAAAAGTGCAGGACTGAAGATGAGAAAGGATGGCCTCATGGCTGTGGCAGATGAATGCCAAAGAGAACAGATCCCATCCCTGACTGCCACAGAGCTCCTGTGTGACACTGGGCAAGTCACTTGCACCAAACTTTTCACGGGTGATCACTAGTTGTGTGCAAGAGTGGCAGAAGGTCCCTAAAAGTAGGGGGCCACTGGCACCCAAACTGTGGCCCCACCCGCCACACCACCCTTTCCCCTGAGGTGCTGCCCTTGCACTGCCGAGGCCCTGCCCGTGTGCTGCCCCTTCTCCCTAAGCCCCCACCCTAGCATCACCCCTTCCCCAGAGGCCCTGCGCCCATGCCACCTCTTCCCCCCAGACCCTGCCCCCCCCCACTCACTCCTCTCTGCCCCCTCCCCTGCATCGCTCACTCTTATGGCCGGTAAAAGGGGGGGGGCATGGCCCCCTGGTTCCCCTGTTCTGGCGCCTCTGGTTGTGTGCGCCTCATTTATGGGCATCCAGCTCAAGACACCTGGAAGGTTTGCAGGAACAAACCCAGAGCTTGGAGTCAGGAGGCCCCAAGTTCGAATCCTGCCTCTCACTGGCCTATTCTGTGGCCTCATGCACTTCACTTTGCCTATATGTCCGCACCTCCTCCGTTAAATGAAGATGGCCCTTCCTCACTTGCTTCTGGGGATGTAAGGGTTAATTAGCCTCTGTCTGTACAGGGTGTGGAACTGCTCTGACACACCAGGCCCTCAATGCCATCTGTTGGATACTCAGTCACTGAGGGCCCCAAATATAGTGAAAACATGCACCTGACTCTCCATCTGCAAGTGTCCCATCTGGAGGAACCCGAACCCAAACCCATCCCCTCCGTGCGCGCGCGCAAACACACACACACACACGGGTATTAAGAAGTTACATCCATTAACACCTGAGCTGCTCTGATCCTTCACAGATGATCAGCAACCCAGAGAAGGCCAGGAGACAATGGATGACAATCTCCCATTCTATGCAGGGTTCACAGGGGGGTGCAGTACACAAAGCAGGGGCCTCGCATCACATGTCAAGGATCCAAAGAAATCCTGAGCTTCAGCCCCATTCCGAGCCCCACCCATCCTGTGTGCTGAATGAGGCAAGGGTCCCGCCAGTTACAGACCATATCACAACTCTAACATACAAGGGGGTCAAAGGAAGGTTACCTGGACAACTGCAAAACTGGCATTTTCCCTAGGGCTTCATGTCCTGCAGGGTGTTCTTTCCTGCATGCAGCACTGCTGGCATGTAAGACATCATGCAGACATGAAGAATCGGAGTGGGGCTGTCACTCCACTGACCAGCTGCACAGGAGGGCAGAGGTCCAGATAGCTCAGCTCCCAAGTGGCAGCCGCACTCAACTGCCTCCTGTTACTGGTACATGGTGGCATGCTGCTCAGCTCCTGTTGGTGCTGGGACGCTGTCTCGGCCCGAGAAGCTCCCATGATTCAGAGCATGCTATGGAGGCTCGGCAGGAGCTTACAAAAGCCCAGCCCTTCCCCATAACAACACATAGTTAGAACAGTCCCATGTTCCTCTCTGATCCCAGCCCTGCCACTATTTGGGGAGCATGCTCAGAACTGGCCCAGCCATGGCGCTCTTGGGCTAAGAGACAGGGCTGGCTCTGGGATAGCTCTGTCTGCAGCCATGCCAGGACAATCATCCAGCAATGGGGACATGGGAGCTACTCAAAACCACACAAAGGTGACGTGATTCCCTCACGCCAAGCTAGAAGAGCACCAGACTCTGGGCGGCGCACAGGATTTGCCCCTCCCTGACGTAGACAGGACCAGGGAGGTGATGCCTGCTCTCCACAGAGCTCCCTTGGGTCTCAGGTTTGTCGACACTGAAACATTCATTGGGATTAAGGCTGGGGGTGCGCTTAAAGCACACTGGCTCTTCCAGGACAGCCCCACATGCAGACAAGCCCGCAGGTCTCACAGGATCTGTTGCTGGGCTCTTATGTCATTTGGGAGCTTTCAAAACAACACTCATTCTGTGTTATGATGTATAAACGTGTGCGCGCTCAGCTCTGTTAGCACAACTGGCAGCCTCATCTTGCTTGGGTACTTACGTTCACTTTGTACAAGAACAAACCAAACCGGACAAAAAGACGAGACTGAACATTAAATGTATATTTCTCACACACACACGCACCCTGACACAAATGCACAGGCTCACACTACCACACACACACCAGGCCTGTGCACGTGACAACACACACATCCCGTCACCCCAATGCACACAAACAGGCTGGTTTGTGCACTATTTTCATCAGTTCCTGGGAATTGAATTAGGAACCTCCAGCACTGCTACAACTTGAGGTGGAGAACCGGTCTCCTTAGCTGGGGCTTTAATAACTCACATCGTGTGCAGATCAGAACTGAGCAAGACATGGACATGGACCATGCGTTCACCGGGGGTTACAGGCACAATCCAACCCAAACACACAGGTGCATATATTGTGTAGCACCCTAATGTGCACACATATACACACACACCACATTCAACACACACCATACTTGTACACGCACCACAATGCACTTACTCCAACACACGCACACCAAGGTTGTGCACACATCCCGACATACAAACTTATGCAAACACTCAAATAAAAGAATCTTATTGTGAACAAGTGGCCTGTGTGAAAGTCTGGCCTGCAGAGGGGATATGGAGGGGTGGGCTGGAAGAGCGGCAGCGTGTAGTGGCTGCACAGCATGTAGGAGCGCACGGTGCTGCAGCTGTCTTGAGTAGGGGGCTTTGTGTCCTAGCAGCAGAGGTCAGAGGTAAGGGTGCCTATAGAATCTGAACTATAAATGTCCTAATTTCTGGCTCTCTGCGGAACTACTGCTACTTCCAAAGGTCCGTGCCAGTTCCCTGATAGATAGTCACCCACTTGGTGCCCAGTCCAGATAGCCCTGGATACAGCCACCCTTCGCATGGAAAGCAGGAATTTGTTTTAAGGACACTGGCCAGGAGGGTGGGCAGGAGGGTGGGCAGGACTTGTAATGTCAGAGGATTAGCACACAGCACTAACCACTGAACAACCCCCAGAGCTTTAGATCCCTGGGGAACAGGCAAGAGCGCCCTTGGCTCTTCAGAACCATCTCCGACACTTCCCTTTTGGGGCTGATATTTATTACTGTCAGCCTTAGCCTAAAGGGGAAACGCAGGGGCAAGTCAGAAGAGAAGCCGCTGGGCTTTTCAGAGCTGGGAAAACGCAAGCCCAAGCTGCTGTCTTCTCTGAAGGCCATGTCTCTAGCAGCGGTTCCCCTGGAGCAGCTAGTGTTCCTGCGTGTGCTGTACGATCACGTAGTGAACACACGCTCAGGGCATGGGAGCCGTAGGAACTGCAGCTTTTCACTTTGGGGGCAGGTAAAGCTCAGCTGTGAAGGAGGCCGGCTTTTCCATGCAACGTGACTTCTAGAACAGAAGGGTGCAGGAGAGCATTGCCCCAGTACCATCACCGCGAGCCAACAGAGCTTGGGTCATGGGTGAGGCTCAGCTATTGGCCGATGAAGTCACATGAGCCTATTGGTTTAAATGAAGCTGCCCACAGAAGCAGGTAAAGGTGGAATGGGAGTAACAGCCTGGCAGGTCCCTATGACTAGACCCGCGTCTTCCCTGGGCGGGTCCTACGCAGTGCGAGAGACGTCAGCCCCTTGTCGACAAGAACATTCCCACCTTCGCCACCTCCAGGGAGCTGCCCCCAGGGGAGACCCCTCAGAGATAGGGCTAGTGGAGACAAGACCGGGAGGGCCCCACTCCCCCAGGGCAGCCATCCCCAGTGCTCGGGGTGGTGGGGGAGTGGTTTCGAGACACAGCTTCTCCCACAGAGCCACCAGACCACAAGCCATCAAGGGAAACAGAATAGCCCAATGCTAGGAGAAGGAGTCAGGACTCCTGGTGCTATCCCCACTTGTGCCAGTGACTCACCATATGACCCTGGGTGCAGCACTTCACTCCTTTGTGCCTCAGTTTCCTCATCTGTACAAAGGGGTCCATGACACTGGCTCCACAGCACAAAGAGAACGCAGGAACGCTAGCAATGCACTTTGAGATCCTCAGAGGGGCAGAGCTAGAGACAAGCAGGAAAAACCTGCCCCTGCAGACAGCAACCTGCCACACCACTCCCAGAACCTCTTTTGTGTGCCCCTCACTGGCAGCATCACACCATGGAGCCAGAGGACACCCAGGATCCTCCCGACATGCCTAGCACCACCACAGACCTCTCTTTGCGAAAAGTGCCCTCCCCCAGAACTAGGCAGAGTAATTCCCTGTGGGCAGCACAAAGGAGCCAAGCTGCTATTCACAGCCTACCAGGGCAGCTGCTGTCAGCAACCCAGCAAGCACCCAAGAAAGCCAGCATCTCAAAGGCCACGTGAAGCCAACATCCCAAAGGCCGTGAGCGAGGGTGTTTCTGAGAGAAATCTCCACCCCTGTTACTGGAGCAGGGCCGAGCCAGGCCCCGTGCTCCCCCTCCCCACCACATGGGAAGGTGTCTCTGGTAGGCCATGCAGAGCTGAGGGAGGGTGAGGTCCTGCTTCCAGCTGCAGAGCAGGAAGCAGCCTGCAAAGCCCGCCCTGCACTTGGAGGACAGGCTGCGTCCCACACAAGCACAGAGTCCTACCGGTAATTCTGCATTATGCAGGGAGGCGAGGCGGCTCGCCTGGGGACAGGAAACTGCACCCAGCTTACCAGGCAGAGTGGGCGAGCTATCGCATTCCCCAGAAAAGCAGATGCTGGGCACAGAGAGGCTGCCAGGCTGGTGCCCTCTACCCCTAGACCTCCTGAAAGCCCAAGTAGCCTCTCCATAATCACTGCCAACTACACACCTTCCAGCCGAATGTCAGCCACCTCCAGCACTGGGGGTGCCAGCCCTGCCCTGCAGAAATAACCCCCCCTCGCCCCACGCACATCCCAAGCAGTAACTTTTCCAGTGCTTACTTTGTGCCAGGGCTGAGCCCCGGCACCTCTGGGCTTGACAGTTCAGAGCCCCGGCACCTCTGGACTTGCTGCATCAGTTATCAATGTAAAAAACAGCTTGAGCCCTGGCACCTCTTTCATTACAAATTAAGCGCTGCCTAACCCCAAGGGCTGATGGGCATAGCTGTTGCTGATGCACACGCATGCCATCACTAGTGACACATGGCATGACTCACTAGTTACACATTGCACTCCTGAGATGTTCTGTCCCTCCCCGCCCAGCACTCCTGCTCATGGCCCCTGGGGTGGGACAGTGCACCCTATGCAGTCACAGCAAAGCCAGTGCTGCCAAAGTGCACTCACCAGCCTGCCCGAGGCGCAGCTCCCAGACCACTTGAGCCTCTTCCTGCAGTCCCAGCACTGCAAGCGGCTGAATTGGCCATGTTCAGCCAGGCCTCGCAGCCCCACTCTCGCCTGCTGCTTGTGATTATCACTCCCCACACGCAGCCCAGCTTCCTCCTCGGGTCCCTTCCCGTCCTCCCTGCTCAGCAGGCCTGTGAATTTCATTAGCAAGCAGCTCACTGTGTCGGATCCTTAACGAAGATGTTAAAGAAGCCCCGGGTGAGCTCCAAGCAACCCCTGCAGCAGCTCACCAAGCGAATGCCATGCATTGCCATTAGCACTGTGCTGGCTTCACCTCACCTCTGCTGAGCCCTCATCTGCGCTCGCAGGCCAGCTGATCAGACTCCATCTGCCAGAGCAGCTCTTCTCAGCCTGCTCCTGCTACCTCACCTCTGAGCTAAAGTCCTAGAGCAGGACATAGCACAGACTGTCCAGGGCACCAAGAAACATTTCCATCGGCAGACAAGGAGGATGGCCCAGTGATTAATGTACTGCCCTGGGACACAGGAGCCTTGAGTTCAGTTCACAGCTCTGCCACACATATCCTGTATGATCTTGAGCAAGTCTCTTAGTCTCTCTGGGACTCAGTTCCCATCTCTGAAATTGGGACTCCAGCCTTGGGAGGCAGGGTGGGGCTATGCAAGGGAGAATTCATAAAGACGGTGAGCAGTTCAGACACTTTGAGAACATGGGACAGATAAATACCTAACAGAAACAGAAAGCCCAGAGCCTTCACTGCATCAAATCCAAGACAGACCCCGCCCCCACCCACGATTACAGTCACACTGATCTAAGCCTGCCTGCTGAACAGAGGGCAAAGCCCTATCAGTCTGGGTAGAAACCGAGATGAGGCATGTGGCCACAGGCTCCATGCCAAGGCCCCATTCCCTGCTGGTTTCCCATTTCCCTTACTCCTGCTGATCTGCCTGGTGTCTCATCCAGCTTTACAGCCTCTCTCTGCAGAGGAGAGAGTTGGGGTCAGAGACCTGGGCAGTGGGCTCAGCTGTGCAGGGGATCGACCCACACCAAAGCATGTTCCGTGGTCTTGCCTTGGTGAGAAGCTGCCATGCTGGACAAGTACCCAAGTGACCAAGCCCAGTGAGAGGGTCTGGAGTGACCCTATGGGGGATTCCTGTGACTGATAACACTGTGCCCCAGAGAATAGGATTCAGGCAAGATCCCTCCTCCCAAAGACATGAAGGAATCTCCCATTTCTTCTCAGCCCTAAGCACAGGTCCTAACTCCCAGCCCTCATCTGCAGACAGGGTACAGCAATGAAAGAGCTGGTGGGGGTGCTGCGATCCATCAGAATGGATGGGGCAGCACTGATGTTGTGGGGGTGCATTACCTTAATTCTACAGCTTTTCAGTCTCTGAAATCCGGATACTGTTTTCCTGCATTCCTAACCCCTTCGCTCCCGTGACCGACTCTGGCCCAGGAGTCACACCGAGAACACATCTCAAACAGGACTTCTATTTAGAAATGTTCATCTGGTGCTTCTGACACGATATGCAATGACCCATGAGAGTCCCGTAGTGCCAGCACTAGCCGTGCGTTTCAATGCTAGGAGTCGCACACGAGAGCCATGGGAGGATCTGGTTAATAAGAGCTTGTGATTATACAGACGAGGGGAAAGAGGTTGGAGACATGACCTGATGTTCTCATAGACTCATAGGTCAGACGGGACCAATATGACATCTAGTCTGACCTCCTGCACAAAGCAGGCCACAGAACCCTACCCATCTACTTCTGTAACAACCCCTAATCTATGTCCGAGTTATTGAAGTCTTCAAATTGTGGTTTGAAGACCCAAGTGCAGAGATCCACCAGCAGTGACCCATGCCCATGCTGCACGCAGAGCGACAAAACTCGCGCCCTCTGCATTCCTCCGAAGGAAATTCTTCCTGACCCCAAATATGGCCGATCAGCTAGACGCCTGACTGTGGAGATCCCACGCCAGCACCCTCGGAAAGATTCTCTGACAGTCACTCAATCCTTCCCATCCAAACATCCCTCCAGAACCAGAGAGACTTATCTGCTGATAATCAAAGATTCACCCAGTTGCCACAAATTAAACCTGATCTATCACTATCATCCCTTCATAAACTTATCAAGCTTTTAGTCATAAACCAGCACCATATGTCTCTAGGCTCCCCACTCACTCCTCTCTGGGCTGTTACCCAACCTCATGCTCTACATGTTCGACCATCGTACTGTCAACTTACTTCCTGAATGTCCAGTTGTTACCCCCATTTACTTCTTGGCTCTTACCAATTGGTCACTCAAGCTTAAATATCTCCTCTCCCTCCTAATATGTACGACTCCCTGAAGTATATTAAAAGCGAAGCAAACACCCCCACAAGCTTCTGTGTGCCAGGTAAACAAGCCAACCTCTGTGCAGTCTCCTTCATAAAGGGCATTTCCATTCCTCGGATCTCCTAGTGCCCGTCTCTGAACTAGTTCCGTTTCCGAAGTTCATCTTCTTACACATGGAGACCAGAACTGAAACATCAGATTCCAGATGAGTCTCACCATGTGCGTCTGATAACGGTCACTACACAAACCTCCTATTATCTTTGCTCTAGATACCACCGCCTGCATGCACCTAAACCTGCATTCGCTATTTAACTGCCATACCAGCATTGGCGGCTCATATTCATCCTGTCATCAACTCAATCACTCCCAAGTCTTCCTCCGCCCTCTCTACCTCCAATGATGTTCCCAATGGCTAAATCTAAAAAATTCATTGTTCATTAATCCTCGGCCAGACCTTGCCACTTATTCACTATTACAATTTCCATCCTATTACTACTTTCTCATTGACTACGAGCCGTATCCAGTCTCCTGTATTATATCCGGTCCCTTTCTGTCGTTAGAGCAATACCCGCCACTTTGTCTCACGACAAACTATAAGCACTTCCCATGCTGATTTCGTGCACACGTCGTAATAAAGGTAATAATATGTGCCCAAACACGATCCGTTGAGACTCACTAGTAACCCTCTTCCAGCCCCCTCGCACACTTCACCTTATCAGCTACACCGTTGCGAGTCTCCCTTCTAACCAGTCCTTATACGCACCTACAATTTCATATGATGCCCATCTTTTCCCGAATTTAACTAATAGAATTCCCCATGGTGAACAGTGGCAAATGCCTTACTGAAATCGAAGGAATTACGATCTACCTGATGCTCTTTGTCTCAATCAATCTTCACCTTCCGAAAGAAGGAGATCAGGTGTGTTTGCCGATCTACTCCTTTTAGTCAAAACCATGGTTAATTCACAATTACCATACCATCAACTGTCTTAATACTTTCCCTTCAAAATTTTTTCCAAGACCTATACATACTACAGATGTCAAACTACAGGCACTATATTACTCGGATCACTTTTTTCCTTTCCTGAAGACAGGAACTACTAGTTAGCATTTCTCATCATACGGAACAACCCTGAGTTTACCGATTCATTAAAATTACTTGCTAATGGGCTTGCAATTTCTGCGCCAGTTTCCTTTAATATTCTGGATGGAGATTGTCTGGCCCTCCGATTTTGTCCATTAAGCTGTTCAAGTTGGCTTCTACCTCAGATGTGGTAATATCCACCCCATATCCTCTCCTTTTGATCTTCATCCATCCCTAAGCTTCCTATTAGACCTTATTAAGACTGAAGCAAAAGTGTTAGAATGGGTTCCTGTCTGCATCTCGTATCACTTGCCATACCGGTATTGCCCTGGCCTTCTTCTTTGTCATTCAGTGTTCGACCCATTCTACAAACATATGCATTACCTCACCTTTTGGGGCGAAGCAGACTTTTGGCACTGCTCCCTATTTGGTGTAAACACTTGCTTGTGCCAATCAGAGGCGAACACACACAGTTTTGGGGTCGTCCACTATGACACTTCTGATGCTCATAGTGGGTATTTAGGGGTTGCCTCCATGTGCAGGCAGAGAGAGCGAGAAAACGTGTCCGTGTATCCGTGTATGCCGTGTATGCCGTAACCGAGCCTGATCACTCGAAGCCTCTCTCTCAGCTCACGTGTTTAAATAGAGCTTCTACGTTTGCCGGTGTGATGTGTTGGTTTGTATGTGTAAGTATCAGTTATTACTAATGCTGCATTTTGTTTGAAATATTTGTTAGTAGATATTTTAGGCATTGTTGTGTTTAGGTTAGTTGTTAACTTATTAGCTAATCATAAGCTGCTCATTACCCTTGTAACTACCCCAATAAAATTTTAAATTGATTGATTTTAGTTGTGTGTGTGTGTGTGTCTGCAGTCTGCCTCGTGACCCATACTCTCCTTGCATCTCTTACCTATATAGTCTGTTGCCACGTGCAGCCTGGTAAATAACAGGCCTGCATTTTTTTTTGCCCCTGCGAATACGTGGCAATCTACACAAAGTACTTATTTAGATATTGGGCCATGCCTAGGTTATCCTTAACCTCCATTCCATCCTCAGTGTTTAGCGGTCCCACTTCTTCTTTGTTTTCTTCTTATTTATATGGCTATAGAACCTTTTACTATTGGTTTTAATTCCCTTTGCAAGGTCCAGGGTTCCAGGCTGGAGCAACTTCCCGGGTGTTTGGTAGAGGAAGACTGGTCGTGCTGGCACTCACAGAGCTCTTTGTGGCTACAAACCCCAGCTGGCCCTGCACAGTCAACAGCTTTTCACTGTTTAGGTCTTGGAGCTCGTTCTTGGTGTCTGGCACTGGATTTCAGCAAAGGCAGCGCCTACCATGGGCACTGCCTTCTGCCACCCTACATGGCCCTAAGAAAACAGCGCAGGCAGCTGTAATTTAGAAAACAGATCTAGGGGGGAGGGAAGTGGGCTATGCTGCATTTCAGGACCCCCTTGACCAAACAATCCCAATTCACACAGCTCTCTGTCCCAGCCCTTGGGCTGCCATACCAACTTGCTAACTGAAGCTGACATGCAACGTCGGATTGGAGTGGGGAGAAAATTGGGCTTCCAGCAGAAACACTGCTGACTCCTTTCCTGTGGTGCCGCCACTGCTTCTGCTTAATAAACGAACCAGCCTGGGAAGGATAGGACTTCATTTTCATTCATACATGCAGGAGACTTTTCCACTCCAATCTTCCAGCTGGTTTCTGGGTTTATCTACCCAGGAAACGCAGACAAATGGACCTCGTCCTAGAATATCACCAGGGACTCCCCTCTCACCCCAACAAGCAAGGGAATCCTACATTCTGCAGCAAGACTCCGCAGCATTCTGGGGCACCAGCCCAGGGAGACTGTGGCAGGTTCATTTAAATCAAAATGTCAGGTTTTAATTAAATAGGAAGGTGAATAATGCAATCAGCAGAGTACCCCCTCAGGTTATTTGGATATTAAATTGAATGCTTCTTACCCTGCGGCTCCCCACCCTCCAAACACACACACACACACACACACACACACACACACACACACACACACTGCACAGCCTAACTGCACTGCAGCAATTGTTATGGGGTAACCAGGAACGAAGTTTAGCTGAATGTTTCTGCTACAGTGACCAGCACTGAAATAGTTAACAATGCTGACAATTAATTTGTCATCTTTAGGTGAGAGACAAACTATCAAGAGGCACGAGGCGGCTCCCCGGTTTCAGAGAGATTGTCTCAGGCTCTCTGCAAAGTCAGGCAGATGTTACTGAACACATAGTACTCAGGGCACCTTGTCAACATTATCTTCACAACCAGGACTAAAAAGGGTTAGTCTATTAAAAAGAAAGCTCAGATTCGGGAGCACAACCTGTGACTCCTGCAGTCCGAGCAACATTGCAGCCATGCACAGCAGCAGCCTGAAACACCTCTGATCATTCACTCTGACTTCCTGCATCGAGAGGCCAGACAACCTCACCCAGTGAACCCTGTATCAAGCTCAACAGCTGATGGGTGAGCAACAGTGGATCTTTTAGTGAGAGACACCTAAACCTGCTGTAAAGACTCCAAGCGATCAAGAATCCACCACAACCCTGTTCCCATGGTGAATTACACTCACCACTAAAAATATGCACTGTATTTTCAGTCTGACATTGTCCAGCTCAGGGGTTGGCAACCTTTCAGAAGTGGTGTGCCGAGTTTTCATTTATTCACTCTAATTTAAGGCTTTGCGTGCCGGTAACACATTTTAACGTTTTTAGAAGGTCTCTTTCTAGAGGTCTATAATATATAATTAAACTATTGTTGTATGTAAAATAAATAAGGTTTAAAAAATGTCTAAGAAGCTTCATTTAAAATTATATTAAAATGCAGAGCCCTCTGGACCTGTGGCCAGGACCCAGGCAGTGTGAGTGTCACTGAAAAATCAGCTCACGTGCTGCCTTTGGCACGCGTGCCATAGGTTGCCTACCCCTGGTCTAGCTTCAACTCCCAGCCTCTCTCTGCCTCTGGCTGCTAAATTAAAGAGTCCTCTGCTAGCAAGTCTCCTCCCCGCACAGGTGCTTATAGACCATGAGTTAATCGTCTCTTATCCTTCTCTTTGAAAAGACAGACTGTGCTTTAGTCTCACATTATAAAGCGGATATCCTTTGCTGAACGCTCTCCAATTTTTCAACTTTCTTTGTGAAGTGTAGCCCCCAGAACCAGGACCCAGTAACGGTCTCACTAGTGCCATATACAGAGGCGATCTCTTCTCAGTATTCTGTTAAAAAATCCACCCCTCTCCTCACAGATTCAGATGGGGAGCTCATGTTCAGTTGATTATCTACAATGACCCCTAAGTCCTTTCCAGAGTCTCTGCTTTCCAGGATACAGTCCCCTATCCTGTTGGTATGGCCTGCACGCCTTCGTCCTAGAAGCACGATCTTGCATTTGGCTGCATTATAATGCATGCTGTTTGACTGCACCCAGCTTTACTAAGCAATCCAGACGGCTCTGTCATAGGGACTGGTCCCCTTTGTCATTTACCACCCAACCAATCTATCTCTGTCTCTGCAAACTTCCCCAGCAATGATAATTGATAAAGAAATTGAACAGCCCTGGGCCAAGAACAGACCCTTGCAGTGCCCCACAAGAAACATTTAACTCATTGCTGATTGTTCATTAACAACCAATTAGCAGCTCTATCAATTAGCCAGTTTTAGTCCATTTAAAATACACCCTCTGGATTTTGTGGAGTGCTTCTTTAATCCAAATGGCATGTGGTGCTAAACCCAAGCATGTTATTACATCAACACAGTTACCTCTATCAACCATACTTGTCATCCTGTCAAAGGGAGATATCAAGTTCATTTGACAAAAGCTGTCTCCCGTGAAGCTGTGCTGATTGGCTTTAGTTCCGTTTACCGGCGGAGATCCCGTGTCAGTGGTTCCACGGCGTAGCCCAAGACTGACGGCAGGCTGTCCCAGCTTCCTGTCCCATTTACCCTTCTTAAATACTGGCATGACTGTGGTTGGTCTCGGCAAGTCTCCTCCTGCCCCCTCAGGGGTTTGAGCTTCTCTCTTCCCCAGCCTGGGATTATTTCTCCCCCACCCAGCCTCTCTGCTCCCTCCCATGTTACCCCAGGAGTTATTCCATTGCTCCTGCTAAGCCCCATGGTGCAGTGCAGGGACAAAATGATGGAAGCCTCACCTCCCTGTGCCCAGGCAGTCCCTGCAAGATCAGAGATAGATGAGGCTGCCCTCCGGGCAGTGGCAACACACTGCTGGGGAACGTATGTAGAAGGAGGCAGAGTGAAGAGGGCAGGATAGTGGCGATGTCCTGCCTAATTCCAGTCCCTGAGGAACTGGCACAAATGCCATGAAGTTCAACACAGGACAAACTCCCCAACAATGTAGAAAATGAAGCTGTCCATCGCTTCGCACCCCTGACACCCTGCCTGGACAGAGCACTAACGCACCTGGCTGGTCAGGATCAAACTAGCCCCACCGCACTGGCAGATGGGGCATGATACAGATGAAACAGGGGAGCTCTTATGCTACTGAGCATAGATTAAAGGAAAACCAAAGTGTGACAAGCTGCTTGGCTCGCTGCAAGGGATAATGCTGACAGGGCTAACCGTGCAGCGCTGAGCCTGCTGTAGGGTGTAAACCAGCACTCGGGCAGGGACAGTGCCCGTCTCTGCACTGAGCACACTGCTGGGAACAAACAAGAATACATTGGGAATGGAAAAGGGGACCAGCACATGCAAAATCAGGGCTTCATCTGCCACTGTGCTAAGCCCGGGGGCCATGGGTCCATGGCTCTCGTATTTCACCCAACTTGCCCTTCTGGGGAATCTACCTGTTTAAGGTGAGGAGGTGGTGGAGCCTGCCAGAGCTGCCTCTGCCTCTGCCACACACAGGAGCTGCTGTTGACATTTGAGTGGCATGTTCTTGCTGTCAGGACAATGGATGGAAGGCGTGACACTTACAGCACTAGCTCACACATAATGCTCTGAGCTATTTCGGCACAAGTACAGCTCTTAATGAGATCTCAAACAATGGGAGGCAGCGTTCCTCTGTTGAAAGGCAGCTCTCAGATTGCCAAAAGGAACCCCACTTGGCCAGGAGAAGCCTCTCTGCCAGGGCAACAGCCTTCAGCTCAGCAGCTGAAAGAGACAAAGCCATACCCCCTCCACCACCTTCCTGTACTCCAGGCTGCACTCAGCAGCATACAGCAGGCACAGGGGGCTCTAGCAGCTCTAAGTCCCTCTTACAGCGGGCCCAGGCAAAAACAGGCCTGGCCCCAAAGAAAATGAAGAGGTGTGACTGGTCAGTGACTCTGGAGTTAAGCTGATAAGGGGGGGCTGTTGCAATCCCATCTCAGACTCACCTTCCCGGGCAGATCCATGGATCACTTCCAACCGCCAAGCCCACATGTCATCAAGCAATGACTCACTCTGAGCCCCTATCTGGCAAAACCCTCTGTGCAAGATAACCTCCAGGCTGCGGTATCGAGTAGCCATTAATGGCTTACCCATGTGTGGCACCTATCACTCTCTGCCCCTGCCAGAACAGACCTGTGTCCCTGGCGGAGCCTGGCTCCAGCGCGGGTACATGGGTGCTGGAACTAGAGGTGCAGCCGCACCCCCTGGCTTGAAGTGGTTTCCAGCATATACAGGGTTTACAGTTTGGTTCAATGGCTCTCAGCACCCCCACTAGACAAACTGCTCCAGCGCCCCTGGCAGGTCGGTGCAGCTCCTAGGTCTTTACTTCAGAGCTGCTCTGCCTGGGGAGCAAAGGGTTAAGCAATCCTGCCGCTGGTGCGGTCTCTGACGGGAGGCGGCCAAGTTAGTGGAGGGTCCCGGCAGCCCGGCCGTGGCGGAGCAGGAGCGCAGTAAACAAACACGCAAAGCAACATGTGGCCTAGCCCGCGCCCCCAACTCGGCCTCCCTCCCGCAGCTCCCCCCGGCCGCGCACTGCAGCGGGGTCACCCAGGGGCGCGCGCTTACTCACTCGCTCGGCCCGGGTCCCGGCCGCAGGGCGCCGCGAGGGGCTCGCATCCCGGGCACGCGCCGCGCCCCGGGCCCGGGCGCCTCCGAGTCGCGCGAGCCCGCGCCCGCACTCAGCCGCGGACGGGCGATCCGGGCAGTCACGCGGGGCTCTCACCTGCTCCGGGCGGGCTCCTCGGGCGCCTTCTCCGCTGCGTCCACCTTGATGAGCCGGTGGCTTGGAGAGCCGTAGCGGGCGTCGGGCGCGAGGCCCCCGGCCAGCCCCCGTGTAGGGGTCCTCGAAGTCCCGGTCCCGCTGCAGCTTGTAGGCGGGCCAGGATGTCGGCTGGGCCGCGGCCGGCAGAGCGGAGCGGCGGGGCGCCCCGGGCGGCGGGGGCGGCTGGGGCAGGCCGCCGCAGTAGTCGGCTTTGGGGCGGCGCGGGCCGGGGCGCGGGCTGGGCGCTGCGGAAGCCTAGGTGCTCCGGAGCCAGCGGGCCATGCTGCCCATCGCACTGCGGGGGCCCCCCGGGCTACGGGCGGGCCCGGGCCGGCGCGCTCCGAGCCGGCAGCGGCTCGGGCTCAGCAGCATCGGGACGGGCGGACTATGAGCGCTCGAGGCGACGGCGGCGGAGCCCGGAGCCCGGCGCCGGCCGGGGAGGGGGGAAGAGCGGGGGAGGCGGCCAAGGGGAGGTGGCCAGTGCCACCTGCCGGAGCCGTGGCGCCTGCTGCACCGACCTGTGCTGCGCCCCAGTATCCCGCACAGTCCTTCCTCCGTCCCCGGGCGCCCCCGGCTCCTGCGCCACCCAGTGCCTCTTGCACGCTCCTGTGGTGCACCCTTAACACCCCCCGGTACTTCCCTGCATGCCATACTGTACCCCCAGGTTCACCTGTGTGCCACTGGTCCCTGCATACCATACACCCCAATGCACTCTCCTGCCCCCCTCCCCACATCACACCCTAGCTATACAACTCTCATCTCTCACACTACCGCCTCTGACCTATAACCCTCCCGCCCCTATGTACCCTACTGTGCCCCATCCTTGCATCCTCCAACACCCAGCTCCTTGTGCCCCCCTACATGCTCTGAACTCAAATACTGCTCTGCTTGCCCCCTGCCTGAATCCATATACACTGGGCACTCTGGCTCCCCCTCCACATCTCCCCTCAACCCAAAGCATCCCCATCTAAACAATGATTGGTCCAGCCCCGGCACAAGGGCCACCGGCTACCCAGGCCCACACAGGCCAAGGACAGTCCTAGGGGGTGGGGTGCAATGCTCTCTCTGTTGCAGCACCCCTCCCACTGTGTTCCCCATGCAGGGCAGCTGGCACTGGAGCAGCCATCTAAGGGTCCTGGTTCTGGCTGGGCCAGTCTTCTGTCCCCTGCCCCCGAGGTGGACACTGTTACTCCACGTGCTTTTGCCTGGGGAGTTGGCAGGGCTGGTGACGCAAACAAGACATGACGCTGTTCCCTAATCCTTGGGAAAACACCTGATTTACCCAATATGCTGGTGAGTGAGGGACCAAGAATGCAGGTCTCTGAATCACATGCTCAGTTTGCACTTGGAAGGGCTTCTGTAACTGCTCCAGTGATGCCTACCTGAGTCTGCCAACGGCCTAGCAAGCACTGCCCTAGTCACCTTGATGGGCGTTCATTCTGAAACCTAACCACGGACACATCAGCAAAGTTAACGAGCAGTTCCCTGCAGAACACTACAGCAGAACACACTTCTCCCACAACCCCAAACAGCCTCCCCAGGGCTGCCCCCTGTACCATGCTGCACCTCAGTGCACAAATCTGCAACACATTGAAAATATGGGAGCAGCATCAAAATAATTGGCCTGAATATCAGATGCCACAGGGAGGTCTCACTGACTGCATCATCACCTGCATATTTAGTTCGACCACAACTTGCAGCTGTGGACTTGCCCAAATCTGCATGCCGTTTGCCACACGGGGGGGAACCACAGAATAAAGAATCCAGGGGTCCCACTGCAGAAGTCACATTGGCCACAGAGTACAGGGGCCCTGTCTCCTCTTCAGTTCTAGAATGCAGGAATCCTGGAGCATGCAAACACATGCACACACACAATAGCTAACTGCTTTGAAATGGGTTGTGTGGCTACATGCCAAGGTGCACAGTCTCACGGTGGGGCTCTGCAGAGGCACTGCTTGCAGCAGAACTCCCTTGGGTGTGCCTCTCCGGAGAGCTGCCATAAAGTGCTTCTCGGGACGCAACTGAAGATCAGTTTGATGGCATCCTTCTGGTGTCTGTGCACAGCACAAGAATACCATTGTTTGCCACCAGTGGCACATGGCGTCTTCCCACGAGGGAGACCCAGAACTGAAACAGCAGATGTTGCAGAACTTAAGAGTAGAAATATGGGGCATCAGCAGCATTTTAGAGTTGCAGGGGGTTGGGGGGCAGGTTTGAGGGGCATTGGCACAGCTGAGGGGGAGCCCAGGGCTGGAATAACAGAGGGGATGTGGGTCTGGATTGAGGAGCACTGGCAGAGCTGGATGGATGGGACCCCAAGGCTGGAGTAGCAGGGCAGGCAATATATACAGTGCAGAGATTAAGACAATTGGCTCAGGAGTGAGGAGCTGCTATTACAGACCCGCCAGGGAAACTGGAACTCATCCTTTGAGTTTAATAAGTCCCATTCCCAGGTCACTGTCCCAGTGCGGGAGCTGGATTCAGTAGAGCTTTTTCTGGATAGTTTGCACAGCCAGAGCCCCCTGATTCTCAGGAGATGGGCTCCCAGCTCGAGTTGGGATCATACTGGGGGTGGCTAGCCCCTCCCACAGGCTGTGACACAGCAGCTACATTTCTATTTTTAGCATGCCAGCTCGATCAAAGCTAGTGGGTATATCTACTTGAGGTGGAAATTACACCTCCACCTCGAAGTGTAACCATACTGGCCTGGTCTGCACTAGAAAATTAAATTGGCTTAACTATGTCACTCCCGGTGTGATAAATCCACAGCCTTGAGTTAATTAAACTGACCTAAACCCTTTTGTAGAAGCACCAGTCAACAGAAGAGTTCTTCCATCCACCTAGCTACAGCATCTCAATGAAGTGCCTTAACTATGCCAATGGGAGAACCCCTCCTGTCAGCCTAGATCCTGTCTACACTGAAGCACTGAAGCATTTCAAGAGCAACTAGCCCACCCTGAGACAGACCCCAGAGGTGCAAGGAAACCCCATGTGCAAGTGGCACTGCCACACTGCCACCTTGTGGCCAATTTCACTCAGCCCAGAGAGACTTTATTGGCTGCAAAGCAAGCTAGACAAGTGCTGCCAAAGCAAGAGACCCTCTGTCAGCTCGCTACCCCAATTTGGTCATTTGCTGCCCTTACAGTCTGATCCACTGTCCAGGTGTCACTGGCCCCTGTCCTTCACCTGGCAGCAGGTGACTCTCTAGTGCAATGCCACATACCAAGGCTGGGTGTAGTTTTCCTGCTCACTCTTTACTGAGACATCTTGCAGTACCTTATGTTGGGATGCTGACTCTGTCTCAGTGGTCCTGCCTGCACAATGGCTCCCCTGGGCCCATACTGCACTTTGTGTCTCCCGCTCCCACTTCTGGGCGATGGCCACTGAGTCTGTATCTGGTGAGTGCCAGCCTCAGTTCCACCCATCACTGGAGCAAGGTCTCTGCATGACAGCTCTGGGTAGTGACCTGGTGCCGGTCACTGCTTTGGATTTGTCTCAATTGACTCCGGCGTGGATGGCTGAGGTGCCAGCCTGCCCTGGGAAGCACCGTTTGGTGTTGCTTGCTTGCATCCTGGTTGGGGGCTGTGGGCCCCAGGGAACGATCAGCGCTGATACAGGGATGGGTCATATTTCTAGCTAGACTCAGTTTCTGATCCCCTGGGGGGAACTTAGCGGTGGAGGGGATGCGTGCAGCTCTGGCTGAGATGGTCCCAGGAGCTAGGGGAACTGATATGGCACAATCCACCTCATCTCAATCACCCTACTCCCAAATTCCCTCTCTGCTTTGCTCTTCCCTCCCTCTTTCCCAGCTGTGTATCTGAACGCACAGGAAGGGTGGGGGCAGCCACTAATCTGAGCCTATGGGGAGGGGTGACTGGGTATCTGAGCCCCTGTGAGGAGTCCAAGGAGCCCCACAGTGGTCACCTTTTGCTGGGGAGGGTGACTGTTGGCACCAAGCAGTAGGCGTCACTGCTCAGTGAGACTAGGGGAGCTGGGGTCAGTATGGGGTTGATAACAGGATAGCCTGGATTCCAGTGCCCTCCCCACCTGGCTAGGATACTCAGGGACACAATTCCCAATGCCAGGGCAGTACAATTTCATCAGAAGGGGGAGGTGCTGCAGGCAATGGTTCATTCCCTGAAGGGGGCTCAGCTCTCAGGCATCTGGGTTACACTGTAGTAGCTCCCACTAACAGACTTGGCTGGAGAGAGAGAGTCTCCACACCAGGCTCGGAGGAAAAGGGAGTCAGGCAGGGCCTGTGTGGCGAGGCGGAGGGGCACGGGCCGGGTAATCAAGGGCTAGGAGGAGGCTGCCTGTGCTCCCTGCCCGACTGAGGAGCACTAATGCCCCAGTCAAGAGAGAGGGGCCAGGCTGCACTGACTGCAGAACCTACTTCTATCCTCTGCCAGGTCCAGGCATCCTTATCTGCACCAGCCGTAGCCCAGGTAGAGGGCAGCTCAGTGCAGAGACTTTCCCCTGGGAACTGCCACTCACCACCCAGCCCTGCTTGGTTATGGTCAGAGACTGTGCTTATGCATTGACAAAGCTAGCACCTCCACCCCCTGAGCAGAGAGAGGCCTGGCTCACTGGCTTTGCCGGCTCCACGTGGGCACAGCCTGCTCCAGCATGGGACCTGGTGTGTGGCCGTGAGCCAGGAGAAGGCAATGGGGGCAGACTTGATGACCTCTCAAGGTCCATTCCAGCCCTCCATTTCTGTGAATCTATGATTCTAGATGCTGAGAGAACACATCCGTTCCAATGCCAGCAGCCGGGGTGCAAACAGAGAGAAAACCATGTTACAGGCAGCTGGGGAGCTCTGTTCCCCCGGGCTCAGCAGAGGTAAGACTACAAAGGTCTCTGGAGCTTGGGTGGGAGGGAGGAAGGTGGGAGCAAGGTTTTGCAGGGTTCCAGGAGGCATGTATGTGGGTGAGGGAGCACACTTACCTTCCTGTTACTGCACCTCCCCCTCATCTTCCCATGGTCATACCATCCCCATCCCTTGAGAGACAGGCATTGGTCAGCACATGGCTGGGGACACAGTCCGGCTCACACGGGGCAAACCCACTGCAGTGTGCGCTAGCTGGACCTCCCCAGAGCAATCACAGCAAAAGGTAGGGCACACTTGATATTTTGTTTTAAAAAACTAGAATATAAAATTAACAGTACACGTTGAATGGGTTAAAAACTGTCTAACTGATAGCTCTCAACATGTAATGGGGAATTGTCATCTAATGGGTCTGTTTCTAGTGGCCCTATACAACTTAACATCTTTATCAATGACGTGGAAGAAAACATAAAATCATCACCGATCAAGTTCGTAGATGACACGACACAAAAATTGGGGCAGTGGTAACTAGAGAAGAGGACAGGATCTGGATCACTTGGTAGATTGGACACAAGCGAATATGCATTTTAACACAGCCAAATGTAAATGTATACATATGGGAACAATGTAGGCCATACTTACAGGATGGGGACTCTATTCTGGGAAGCAGTGACTCTGAAAAAGATTAAGGGGGTGTGGTGGATAATCAGCTGAACATGAGCTTCCACCGTGATGCTGTTGTCAGAAGAGCTAATGTGATCTGGGATGCATAAAGAGGGGAATCTTGAGTAGGAGTAAAGATGTTATTTTACTTCCATATTTATTCCAGTCCAACAGCTGTTGGAATAGTGTGTCCAGGTCTAGTGCCCACAATTCAAGAAGTATGTCAACAAAATGGAGGGGGTTCAGAGAAGAGCCATGGGAATGATTAAAGGGTTTGAAAACTTGCCTTGTAGCGGTAGATTCAAGGAGCTCAGTCTGTTTTGCTTAACACAGAGAAGGTTAAGGGGTGTCTTTATCACAGTCTAAGCACCCACACAGGGAACAAATATTTAATAATGGGCTTTTCAATCTAGCAGACAAAGGTCTAACTCCATCCAATGGGTGGAAGTTGAAGCAAGACAAAATCAGACTAGAACTCAGGTGTACATTTTTTAACAGTGAGAGTCATTAAAGATTGGAGCAACTTACTGAGAGTAGTGGTGGTGTCTCTATCACTGGCAATTTTTCAATCAAGACTGAATGTTTTTGTCAGGGATCTGTTCTAGGAATTATCTGGGGGCAGGTCTCTGGTCTGTTACGCAGGAGGTTAAACTAGACGATCACAATAGTTCCTCCTGGCCTTAAAATCTGTGACTCTATGCCCATGGCTGAGGAATTCTGCCTGGGCACACTGTCCACCAGGGCCATATTGGCTTTCCCTGGGCTCTGTCACTTCTTCTCTCATTCAGAATTCTGCTGCTTGCTTCCCCTCCCACCCACGGAGACAGACCCACTGCACACACACACTGTCCCTCTAACAGCCTGGCACACACCTCCCACAAGCATCCTGTCTCATCACATGTATCTGCAGTCTTTAAACCAGTCCTGGCCCTGGTCTCAGTCCATATCCCCAGGGCTTCATCCCAGGAGGCAATGGTTTCATCCTCTTAGTCAGTTCTGGCCCCAGCTTGGCCTCCTGACAGTTCAGTTCCTGGGGGTGGTGTTACCATTGTCCAGTTGTAGGCCCTTCCTCAATGGCCGAGGTGCGGGGGCGGGGGGGAAAGAAATCTAGGCCTGCCCACTTCTCTGTGTCCCAGCCCAGGGACCCTAATAATAGCAGCTGTGCACCACCATGTCCCCTTAGCAAAACTGCCTTCAGTTCCCTGGGTAGCTTCCCCATAGGCCCAGCCTTCACTGACACCTTACCCTTAACTCTGGGCTCTTCTAAGCTCAGGCCCAGCAGCCAGCTGGGCACTCCCTCTTCACTCCCCTAGTCCCTACGAACTCTGAGCTGTCCGTTGCACTGCAGTTCCCTTTAGCCAGCAAGGAGCACCAGCTGCACTGCTCTAGCTCCCACAAGGAACTGAGCTTATGTTGGCCCTGCAGTTCCTTTTTATAGGGCCCTCCTGGGCCCTGACTGTCTGCTCCCTGCAGCCTTTCTGATTAGCTGCTTCCCCTGCAGCCACTCTAGGCTGCCTGGAGGACCTCCCCTTTGCTCTATTCTGGGGCAGGGTAATGTAGGCCCCTGCCTCCAGCAGGGGGTCTCTGGACCTAGTCCAGCCCATCACACCCACCCACAGAACGACCAGGCTACTGCCTGCTTCACCATCCATCCATCCAATCCCTCTTTCTCTCTCTCTCTCTCTCTCTCTCTCTCTCACACACACACACACACACACCTGTATCTTTCCAAAAGCTAATAGGTACCCTGACGTGGGCCTGATGAATGAGGGTTATAAATAAGGACATACAAGAACATGGAGATGGCACCAGGGGGCCTTGATGCTGTACTGGAGTGACCAGCCTGCCAGGGCTCTGGACATGTGGGAGTTGGATGGGGCAGGGAAGGCCTCAGTCTTGCTGGAGGAAAATGCACATGTACCCATTCTCCACAGTGACCAAAGCAGAGCGGTGCACCCCAGGTGGCAGCTTGAGCAGGTGCGATCTAGCCATCTCCTTTGGAAGGGGATGGATTCCCTCTGGCTGCAGAGGGACAGAAGGGACATGAGAGTGTTCGACCAAACTGGCACAGTGGGCCAAGCCAAGGGTGCCAGACCAACCTCCTGACTCAGACAGCACCCCCCATAGGGCCAAGTGTGACATAACCTGCTGTGGGGACAGAAAAGGGGGAAGGGGAAGGAGTACTCTCACTAGCGCACAGCTGCCACCACTTTCCTCAGGGACTGGGCATGCCCCATGGCTTGGCCACCCTCAGCACTGTTGTCAGGTGTGGGGGGGGTTCCCCCATTTGGCCTTTGAGAACACTGGGGTGGTCTTGCCTCATTACTCCCTTCTACCTCTGCCCCATGGTCAGGCTTGGCTGCCTCCTGCCTATTCTGCTCTTCCCTCACCCCAGGGCCAGAATCAGGGTACGGTGCTTCTGGTGGGATGCCTTCAGGGTAATCCACCCCACTAGTGGGAGCCCAGCGACCCCTGGCCCTGCCCCCTGGTGACTGTGACTACGATCTCTTTCCCCTACCCGTCTCTGGCTTAGCTGCAGCTTCTGCTTGGATCCTGCATACCAGCCATTTGGGGTTGGAGATCCCATAGACTATGTACAGTTTGGGGCCTCAGGCTGCACCCAGTTTGGAGCACCTCTGCTGTTTGAATAGGGCCCAATCCCCCAGTGTCTATGACCTGGCTCCAGCACATCTGTCATAGCTCTGTTTCCGTCTCTCTCGGGCTTGGCCCGCATTATTGGCTAAGATCTGGTCTGGCTCACAAAGGCATTGGTGGTGCTCATGGACCCATTTTGGGGCCCCGGGACTCTGGTTCCCTGAAGTCCTCAATTAGATGCCCAAGCTGATGTCTATCAGCAGCCAGCCTTGCTTGGTGAATCTCAGGAAGTAGTGGCTGTATTTAGTGGCGGTGTGCACCATACAAGTAGGTCAGCTCCAGCAGGTAGGAAGGCCTGTAACTCTGCTGCATCTCGGACAGGGTTGTCAGCCCCACTAACAGTGTCTGGTCGGCTTGTTCATTGCTGTGTGGGTGGCAGGTTGTTGTGCATAGCTTGGGCCTGCTGTGCAGACAGCACAATTCTTTGAACATCTGTGACTTGAAGGGGCAGCCATAGGACTGGACAACGTAACGCCAGAAGGCTTTTGTGGTTGCTCTGGCCGTGAGCTCCCTGAGGGGTGCGGTGACCTGCTTGTTCAGACCTGAAATTTTTCCTATTTTCCTTCTTTCCTCCTTCTCACTTCCCAGTCTCCTACTTTTATTTTCCTCTTCTTTTATTTTACCACCTCACCTCCTACCCAGGCTCCCGTTCCCCTGCTAGCTCAGCATCTCGATTCTTCTCCTTCTCAAACAGCTTTTTCCAGCTGCCCCTTCAGGTGGATTCCAAGTGCCCCCAGCTCGAGCTGCCTTCTCCTTGGCCGTCTCTCTCCCGAGCAGAGCATTCTGTGCTGCTGCATCACAGCTGCAGCAGGTGCTAGTGCCAGGGTAAGGGTTGGTACAGCTGACTGCCCCATCCTGGATCTCTAGGCCCGGCCTTTCCCTGTCACTGACTGCCCCATCCTGGATCTCTAGGCCCAGCCTTTCCCTGTCACTGACTGCCCCATCCTGGATCTCTAACCCCGGCCTTTCCCTGTCACTGACTGCAGCATCCTGGATCTCTAGGCCCAGCCTTTCCCTGTCACTGATTGCCCCATCCTGGATCTCTAACCCCGGCCTTTCCCTGTCACTGACTGCAGCATCCTGGATCTCTAGGCCCAGCCTTTCCCTGTCACTGATTGCCCCATCCTGGATCTCTAACCCCGGCCTTTCCCTGTCACTGACTGCAGCATCCTGGATCTCTAGGCCCAGCCTTTCCCTGTCACTGATTGCCCCATCCTGGATCTCTAACCCCGGCCTTTCCCTGTCACTGACTGCAGCATCCTGGATCTCTAGGCCCAGCCTTTCCCTGTCACTGATTGCCCCATCCTGGATCTCTAACCCCGGCCTTTCCCTGTCACTGACTGCAGCATCCTGGATCTCTAGGCCCAGCCTTTCCCTGTCACTGATTGCCCCATCCTGGATCTCTAACCCCGGCCTTTCCCTGTCACTGACTGCAGCATCCTGGATCTCTAGGCCCAGCCTTTCCCTGTCACTGATTGCCCCATCCTGGATCTCTAACCCCGGCCTTTCCCTGTCACTGACTGCAGCATCCTGGATCTCTAGGCCCAGCCTTTCCCTGTCACTGATTGCCCCATCCTGGATCTCTAACCCCGGCCTTTCCCTGTCACTGACTGCAGCATCCTGGATCTCTAGGCCCAGCCTTTCCCTGTCACTGATTGCCCCATCCTGGATCTCTAACCCCGGCCTTTCCCTGTCACTGACTGCAGCATCCTGGATCTCTAGGCCCAGCCTTTCCCTGTCACTGATTGCCCCATCCTGGATCTCTAACCCCGGCCTTTCCCTGTCACTGACTGCAGCATCCTGGATCTCTAGGCCCAGCCTTTCCCTGTCACTGATTGCCCCATCCTGGATCTCTAACCCCGGCCTTTCCCTGTCACTGACTGCAGCATCCTGGATCTCTAGGCCCAGCCTTTCCCTGTCACTGATTGCCCCATCCTGGATCTCTAACCCCGGCCTTTCCCTGTCACTGACTGCAGCATCCTGGATCTCTAGGCCCAGCCTTTCCCTGTCACTGATTGCCCCATCCTGGATCTCTAACCCCGGCCTTTCCCTGTCACTGACTGCAGCATCCTGGATCTCTAGGCCCAGCCTTTCCCTGTCACTGATTGCCCCATCCTGGATCTCTAACCCCGGCCTTTCCCNGACCAGATCCCACACCCCAACCTCTTGCCTCAGCCCGGAGCCCCCTCCCATACTCCGAACCCCTCAGCTCCACCTCCCAGCCTGAGGTTCACTCCTGCACCCCAAACCCCTCATCTCTGGCCCCACTCTAGAGCCTGTACCCCCAGCAAGAGCCCTCACCCTTCCCACACCCCAAACCCCTGAGCCAACCCAGTGAAAATGAGTGAGTGAGTGAGAGTGGGGAGAACGAGCAACAGAGGGAGGGGAGATGGAGTCAATGGGGGGCAGGGCCTCAGACATGGGGTGAGGCAGGGGCAAGGCAAGGGTGTTAAGTTTTGTGTGAGAAGAAAGTTGGCATCCCTAGGCCCCTGTTATCTGAAAGATGGGGAAGGACTGGCTCTGTGCCATCCCCAGCCACGTGCCTTCCCCAGCCCTGTAGACTTAGAACACAAGTTACTGGTATTTGCAATTTATGCCTGTGTTATGTGTGTTCTATCTGAAGTTCTGCAAGCATGACATCCCTGGGGCAGAGGGCAGCATGAGGCCTGTGTACAGGACAGATATATTCCTAAGTGGGGCATGGGTTCTGGTCCAAGAGCTTCATATAGCTGAACCACTCAATAATTTCAACCATAATGTAATTAAATGTAATATCCTTATAGATGGAAAAGGCAAAAGAAGCCCATCACAGTAGCATTTCACTTCAAAAAGGGGAGCTGCACAAAAGTGCACTGCTATGGGTACCCGCAGGGCCCCACAGTATGCCAACATCTTTATGGCTGACTTAGAACAACGCTTCCTTAGCTCTCATTCCCTAACGCCCCTGCTCTCCTTGCGCTACATTGATGACATCTTCATCATCTGGACTCATGGAAAAGAAGGCCTCGAGGAATTCCACTGTGATTTTAACAATTTCCATCCCACCACCAACCTCAGCCTAGACCAATCCACACTAGTGGTCCATTTCCTAGACACTAGTGTGCTAATAAGCGATGGTCACATAAACACCACCCTATACCGGAAACCCACTGACCGCTATACTTACCTACATGCCTCCAGCTTCCATCCAGGACACCCACCCACCCCACCACCACACCACCAGAGAGAGATCACTACCACACCTACACTCCCACTAAAAACTCTCCAGTGCATCATCAAAGAATCACAACCTATCCTTAAAGAATGATGCCCTCACTCTCAAGATTTCGGGACAGGCCAGTCCTTGCTTATTAGAAGCCTCACAACCTGAACAAATACGTCACGTACAACGCACAACCGTACAACAAAACACTAAACCTAGGAACCTATCCTGCAACAAAGCCCTGACGCCAGGCTCGGTCGCACATATGCCTATCAGGTGACCGCTATTACCTACATGCTCCAGCTCATCCAGGACACGCCACACGATCCATTGTCTACAGCCAAAGCTTTAAGATACACCGTAACTTTGCTCCTATATCCCTCAGACAGAGATTAAAAGCACTACAAGATCTCTATCAGTCTTTTAAAACTACAATACCACCTGCTGAGTGAAAAACAGCATTGACAATGAGCAGAGATACCCAGAACGCCATCCTACTACAGGACAGGCCCACAAAGAAAATAACAGAATGCTACTAGCGATCACCTCATCCCAACTAAACCTCTCCAGATGACATCAAAGTCTACAACCTCCATTCCTTAAAGATGATCCCTCACTCCACAGGATGCTTCGGAGTGGGACAGTGGCCAGTCTGGCTTCTATCAGGAATTGTGTCTCTTTAGTTCCTTTTTATTGACTCTTCCATTCTGCTTTTGAAGCTAGCTCATATTTGGGTTTTAGGTATTTGTATCTTGATATGCTAACTCATTTATCGAGACGTTTCGCGTGTATTTTTTCAATCCGTCAAACTACTTCCTCATCACTGGAAGCAAGATTACGATACATGTAGTGAACCAAATGCAGTACCGTGTCTGGTGGTCTGTCGAGTGCCGCAACACATGGCGGACGGTGTACAAATCCACAATAATAAACACTAACAGAATACCCTACACTCATCCAGTGTCTGGTTTTAGATAACTGGAAACCGTATTCTTCTTACTCGTGTGTGGTGTTGATGTTTAGGTGTTTGGTTGATGTTTAAAAGAGGTCTCGCCACGCCAGCTCTGATCACAATCTATGTCATGTTGTACAACAATTATAGGATTGCCTAATTACATCAGGACCACATCATCAGGGGCTCCATTAACTGCATCGTACCACGTGATATTGCTATCATGTGCCAGGCAATGCCCCTTTCTGCTAGGTACATTGGCCCAAGACGTGGATAACAGTACTACTTTAGCAACAGAGATATAAATGACACCATTAGACATCGAAGGAATCATACACATTCAAAAAGCAGTTGTGGGAGAACACTTCAACCTTCTCTAACCACTCAGTGACATGTACTTGAATGGTTGCAATTTTGAACAAAGTGTAAAACTTCGAAACGGGTAGGACTCCTAAAGAAATAGAGCTGAATACTGAACTTGTCGGATTTAATTATGCAAATGTAGACGACGAGAGAACTACGTCTCCAAGGTCACCTAAAATTACTCTTCTCGAGATTTGGGATACGGAGGTGTGGTCCATCTGACACTAGGGATCTATTCCAAACTCTCTCTCCCACCTGAGGGCCCCCAAATCTATGTTCAAACCTTAAGTTCTCCTCCCACCTTCTATGGGTCATCTTAATTATCACTTCAAAAGTTTTTTTTCTCCTGCTGAGGATAGCTCATCTCAATTGATTAGACTCTTCCTGTTGGTATGCATACTTCCACCTTTTCATGTTCTCTGTATGTATAAATATCTCCTGTCTGTGTGTTCCATTCTATGCACCTGAAGAAGTGCATAGCTCTATAGCTCACGAAAGCTCATGCTGAAATAAATTTGTTAGTCTCTAAGGTGCTACAAGTACTCCTGTTCTTTTTGCGGATACAGACTAACATGGCTGCTACTCTGAAACAAAAATGAGGAAGTTTAGTTAAATGCAAATTTAAAGGAACAGTCACAAAGGTGGAATGCCTGCAGGTGGCCCAGAGACTATGTAAAAACACCATAATAGAGGCTCAAACTAAATGTATAACCCAAATGGGGGAAAAAAATCAGTAAGAGGACCAAAAAAATGCTACCATGGCCAAAGAGCAGAGTAAAAGAGGAGACTAGAGACAAAAAGGCATTCTTTAAAAATTGGAAGTCCAATCCTACCAAGGAAAATAGAAAGGAGCATAAACTCTGGCGAGTCAAATGTCAAGGTATAATAAGGCTGGCCAAGAAAGAATGTGAAGAGTTATTAGACTCTTTTAGGCACAAACTAACAGCAAAAAATAAATGATAATAAAATAAAATAAAAAATAAAAAAAAATGAAGTATATCAGAAGCAGGAAGCCTGCCAAAGAGCCAGTGGGGCTATTGGACAATGGAGGTGATCAAGGAGCACTCAGGGAAGACAGTTAATAGAAGGGGGACACCAGGATGCGCGACAGAGACTACATAGTGCTCTTTCTATAATCATTACTTTCATTAGTCAACCACACACTGCAAGCTGGCAAAGGAGAGTGAGACTAATACAGAATGCACAGTGTTTGCATTGTTCACACCACGCCTTGCAGAAAAACTGGAAGTCTTAGTCATCATTCTCACCATCACTGGTTGTCACCCTGGCATCATCCCAAGGCAGGCAGGCTAGGATACAGATTTGATAATGTGTTATGCTATGCCTTTTCCTTATTTGAATTTCCACACCCCACTGCTTTTGGGGTTCTCTGTTTTTCATAGGCTAACTCATTAATTCCCCTTACACTCAGTAACATTTACCTCCCCTAATCATCATAGTAATAGGCAGTTACCTCAAGGAAGTCTCCAACTTTTCACCCCATCTGCAAAGGTCATCTTCTGGTGTCTATTGATCTCTAGTAGACGTTATTATCCAAACTCAGCAGCTGTTTTCAAACTATCAACCTGTCACAAACAGACACGCTTAGCAGATATTAACTTAATTTATATCTATAATATAGCTAATTTAGCCTAAATCCTATAGCCTAATTTGGCTAAACTAAATATCTTACAGGACTAAGACCTCTAGGCCCTCTGTTACAACACAAATTAATACTTATATTTCACCTCTATCTCCTAAATATACCTGATCTCTTTTATCCTTGGCTATAAGTTGTCCCCCTTGATGGGCTGATTAGCTATAAAACCCCCGATCACACGTGACTATATTAAGGGCTGGTTGTTTTGTGATGGACAAATAGAAGCAGAGGGATATACCTGATGTGAGAGAGTGTGTGTGTGTGTGTGTGTGTGTGTGTATAAAAATTACTTTGGGTTGTTTTTAGTGCTGTTGATTAATCACAGTTAACTCATGAGATTAACTCAAAAAAAATAATCATGATTAAAAAATTAATCGCAATTAATTGCACTGTTAAACAATAGAATGGAATACCAATTGAAATTTATTAAATATTTTGGATGTATTTCTACATTTTCAAACATATTCATTTCAATTACAACACAGAATACAAAGTGTATAGTGCACACTTAATATTATTTTTATTACAAATATTTGCACTGTAAAAATGATAAACAAAACAAATAGTATTTTTTCAATTCACCCCATACAAGTACTGGAGTGCAATCTCTTTATCATGAAAGTGCAATTTACAAATATAGATTTTTTTAGTTACATAACTGCACTCAAAAACAAAACACTGTAAAACTTCACAGCCTACAAGTCCACTCAGTCCTACTTCTTGTTCAGCCAATCACTAAGACAAATAAGTTTGTTTACATTTACAGGAGTTAATGCTACCCACTACTTATTTACAATGTAACCTGAAAGTGAGAATAGGCTTTCACGTGGCAATTTAGTAGTCGGCATTGCATGTATTTACATGACAGATACGCTAACCATTCATATGCCCCTTCATGCTTCAGCCATTATTCCAGAGGATGTGCTTCTATGCTGATGATGCTCATTAAAAAAAATGCGTTAATTTAATTTGTGATTGAACTTCTTGGGGGAGAATTGTATGTTTCCTGCTCCATTTTACCCGCATTCTGCCATATATTTCATATTATAGCAGTCTTGGATGATGACCCAGGACATGAAAGATGTGGAGAAATTGGAGAGTGTCCAGAGAAGAGCAACAAGAATGATTTAAGGTCTTGAGAACATGACCTATGAAGGAAGGCTGAAAGAATTGGGTTTATTTAGTTTGGAAAAGAGAAGACTGAGAGGGGACATGATAGCAGTTTTCAGGTATCTAAAAGGGTGTCATTAGGAGGAGGGAGAAAACTTGTTCACCTTAGCCTCTAATGATAGAACAAGAAGCAATGGGCTTAAACTGCAGCAAGGGAGATTTAGGTTGGACATTAGGAAAAAGTTCCTAACTGTCAGGGTGGTTGGACACTGGAATAAATTGCCTAGGGAGGTTGTGGAATCTCCATCTCTGGAGATATTTAAGAGTAGGTTAGATAAATGTCTATCAGGGATGGTCTAGACAGTATTAGATCATGCCATGAAGGCAGGGGACTGGACTTGATGACCTCTTGAGGTCCCTTCCAGTCCTAGAGTCTATGAATCTATAGCCACGCTTTGGCACTAATATGATAAAAGCATGACCAGATCTCCAACTGCTCACTGGTTTTTATCAAAGTAGGAGTTCACCTCGCTTGGATTTAGACAATTTTAAACAGCTATCTACCAATGCACTTGGTACCCCCGCTTGTGTGAGGATGCAAGTATGTATCCATTTTCCTAATCTGGAAGTAACTGGTTTGCCATAATTCCATTTTTCTTTTGGTTGTCACTTCAAAAAGGTGATTGGCCAAGTGAAGCAGCAGGAGTTACTCTAAAAGCCATTAAAATGACAGGAATTCCAACACCCCAAATTGCCATGGACATTTATCAGCTTTCAATTTGATAATTGGATTTGTTCTTTCAACTCTCTCTGAAAACTGTTGGTGATAAGGGAAGTGGAACTTTTGTTAAATGATATTCTAACCAATAAAGTGGGGTGGTTTTTTTTTCTTTGATGTCATTTTTATGAGAAACCTTAGAGAGAAAATATCAGAGCCCTAGCAGTGGCAGAAGTTGGGTTAACTTTTAAGGGAAAAGCTTTTACCCACTTTGAAAAAGAGATCCACTCTCACGTACCTTTTGTGTAAGAGACAGCGGTCCTACAAAATCAGTCTGGAGGGTTTAATCTGTTCCCTGGTTTTTTCAAAAGGAATATCTACACCAAGAGTTTTAACCACCAAACTGGTTTTACAATATTTTTGTTTTCCTTTTGCAGGGCTTTCAAATCAGGGATGAGTCCTTTTGACTTCCCTTAATCAAAGACTTTGAAATGGGAGTGATAGGCTGGCTCACAAATGTGAGAGCCTGTTTACGTCTCACCTCCTACATCAATTTCTGGGAGCTAAATTAGCATTATTGTTTGGCCATGTAGGCCCTTTGTTAAGGCATTAGTTAATATGCTAGTTCATCTCTGTATCCTAAATACACCTGATACTTCTGGCTTTGTAGCCAAGGCCAAAAGTATAACTGGATGTGACAAAGTGGGAATTTTTTGTAATATTTTTATGAATCTTATGTGTGCCTCAGTTTCTCCCCATTACTTTGCATTGGTACCCAGTGTGGGAAAAAGGATTACATTTTCTCTCAGGGAAGACTAAGGTTTTGTCCACATTATCAAGTTTTTTTGCCAAAAACTGCCTTTTGGTAACAAAACAGTAAGTGCATACATACTGCGATGCGACTTTTGTTGGGAAACATGCCGTTTCGGTGACAAAATACTTCCACCCCTTTGAGAGACTTTTTTCTTTTCTTTTTCCTTTATTATTGACAAACAGTCAATGTAGTCACCATGTCCGCTTCAATCGCTTTATTTGGCCTCCAGAAAGTGTCCCACAATACTCATCCTGACTGCTCTAGTCAGCAGTTTGAACTCCGCTGCCCTGCAGCCAGGTAAACAACAATCTGCCCTCCCTCTGGCAAGCTCCGGGAATTTTAAATTCCATTTCCTGCTTGCTGGCTCGGCATGGGGAGGTCTCATTGCATCTTCCCAGGTGACCATGGTACCAAATGCTCTCCCACCTGGATCACTGTGGAGCTCTTGGATCTGATCAGTGATTGGGGAGAGGAGTCTGTGCAGTCCCAGCTGCGTTTGACCCATAGGAATTAGGATATCCATGGGCACATTTTTCAAGGCTTGTGCGAAAAGAGCTATGATCAGGACATGCTGCAGTGCAGAGTGAAGATAAAGGAGCTGAGGTGAGGGAAGCAAACCGTTGCTCCTGTGCTGCACCTAAGACCTGCCATTTCTATAAGGAGCTGGATGGTATCCTTGTTGGTGACCCCACCTCCACCGCCAAGAGCCCCATGGATACTTCGGAGGGAAAGGAGGTGTCGAAAAGAGGACCTAACATGGAGGACAAAGTTATTGATGAAGAGTTGGAGCTAGATGAGGATGTGGCGCTCCCGATGGGGTCGCCTGATGAGGCAGGCACCCATGAACTGTTCTCCACTCCAGAGGTGCCTTGCTAGTCTCAGTAGTTGCTCTCCGGCAAGCAAAAAGCAGGAGATGAGATGCCTGGTAAGTGGCTGTGGCTTGTGCAGTGCGGAGGTGGGTTCAGGGCATAGAAATGTGGGAGGCTAGCTGTGTTTGTGTGAGCTGGACATTTCCCTGTGTAGCTAAGCAGTGCGGCAGAAGAGGGTGTTGATGCACACCGAGATCTCATAGGAATCCTCCAGAGAGCTCTCCAGGAAAGTTTCCTGGAGGTACTCGGTAATCCTCTGCCGCAGGTTGCGTGGCAGTACAGCTTTGTTCTTTCTCCCATTGTAGGACACTGTCCTGTGTCATTCAGCAATCACTTGTGCTGGAACCAAAGCGGCATATAGGTGAGCTGCATATAGAGCAAGATTGAAGCTGCAAACATGCAGTAGATGTACCCTGGTTTCCCTGTTTACCCTCAGTGGTGAGATGTCTGCTAGAATGATCCTTGCCTGTGGAAAAGTGTGGGATAATTTTGAATTATTTCCCTGTAAAGCTGCACCGCAGCCTCTGCAAAGACTGTATGTTCTTCTGTTCAGGTGCAGCCCCCGTCCCCCTACTCCCTGGCCAACACTTACCATGTTTTAGGTGCTTGCAGAGATGTGTACCTGGCAAGGGTCAGTGAGAACGTGTTTGGTATGTTGCAAAAGGTGCATATAAGTGAAATGTTTCAATGTTGTGCTTGAATGTAATAATCCTGCTTCTGTGTATTGTCCCCTGTGCTTCATGAAATGTGGCCTTCAGGAACACCCCATTCATCCCTGCCGACCATCTCTGCCAGATAAGAAAGAGACCAAGACACAGCAAAAAAGACGTGTTCTTGCAGGTACTACAGTGCTCCACTACAGAGGAAAGGGAACAAAAGGAGTGCTGAGAAGTCAAAAGGCGGGGTAGAAAAGACAATCAAGCATTTGCTAGGGACGCAACTGAGCGGATGATGAAAGTAATGGAGGACAAAATAGAAATGCTCAAGTCTTTAATAATGCTGTAGAGTGAGCAGGTCTGGGCTCGACCTCTACTGCAGCACAGGCACAATTCTTTACCAGCCTCCCCACACTCCGCCCGCACATTCCTTTCCACTTTCTGGGCCTCCTCAGTTTCCCCTTCACTCCACCCCCTCGCACAACTTTCACAATGACAGCTGGACCTACACACAGTTGTGAGGGTCTGCCCTTTCCTAGTCCCTCCTTTCCCAGCAAGCATCTGAGGTTTGGGAGGGTCTCTGTGCTTTTTTTTAATCAATAAAGGCAAAATTTGATAATGGTAAATCATCTTTTTTTTATTTGCTACAAATTCCCTTTGCAATCACTACCAGTACATAAACAGGCATTTTAATCATTTTCTTACTGGGATATGCGGCCCCAAATGTCAACATAACCTCCTAGGAAAAAAACATGGAATGCACCATGAAAGCTACTCTGAGAAAGATATACGTTACTGCTGCTCGTTGTCAAAGTGCTTTCTCAAAGCCTCCCTGATTTCAACTGCTGCCCTCTGGACTCCTCTGACAGCCTTAGCATCTGGCTGCTCAAACTCAGCAGCCAAGTGCTCTGCCTCAGCACTCCACCCCTGAGCAAACATTTCACCCTTAGATTCACAGACATTATGCAGAGTGCAGCATGCAGCTATGACCATGGGAATATTCTCCTCGTTAAGGTCTAACCTGCATAAAGGCAACACCAATGTGCCTTTAATCTGCCAAAGGCACATTCAACTGTCATCCGGCACCTACTCGCCCTGTTGTTGAAATGCTCCTTGCTGCTGTCCAGGTGTCCCATGTAAGGGTTCATGAGCCAGGGCTGTAAGGGGTAAGTCGTGTCTCCCAGGATCACTATGGGCATTTTCACACCCCCCACTGTAATCTTGAAGTCTGGAAAGAAAGTCCACGCTTGTAGCTTTCTATACAGGCTGGCGTTCCTGAAGATTTGTGCATCATACACCTTTCCAGACCACCCCATGTTGATGTCTATGAAATGCCCACAGTGATCCACAAGCGCCTGCAACACCACGGAGAAGTACCCAGTGATGAGCTCTCAAAATCCTAATAACTGGTTTCCTACTGGATCCTTGGCAACATTTCGGCGGTGGGGAGGTCTTCACTCGCTCCAGGTTTTCGGCGGCATTTCGGCAGCGGATTCTTCACCCGGAGCGAGCGAAGACACCGCCCCCGCCGCTGAAGTGCCGCCAAAGACCTGGTAGGGAACCGCACGATAAATACAAGCCAGAGGGGGATAGTGTAAAAAAGCTTTTCTGATTTTTATTAAGTTGACTTTTTGGGTCTCAGTATAAGTGTAGTCAGTAAAACTTGGTAGTGTAGACAAAGTCTAAGGGATGAGTGTGTGTAAGCTGCCTCTCTGTCTGGGTGGAATTAATAGAGTCATTAAAGAACTGGCTGAAACCAACCAAGATCAACAAGTGGTCCAGATAGACAATACAGCCTCCAATGAATCATGTCTCAAAACTCAACAGCAGGGTGCTCTGGCCAAGGTGGGTTGTGAACTCAGCACGGCCCTGCCTGGAGAGCAAAGGACAGATGTGTCCAGCAGTGAAAACGTTGACTCTGGAAGAAATAGGTAGCTTTCTTTTCAACTGACTAAGGGTATGTCTACACTACCCGCTGGATGGGCGGGCAGCGATCGATCCAGCGGGGGTCGATTTATTGTGCCTAGTCTAGACATGATAAATCAGTCCCCGAGCGCTCTCCTGACAATTCCTATACTTCACCACCAAGAGAGGCTCAGGAGAAGTCGACGGGGGAGCGTCAGTAGTCAACTCACCGCAGTTCTAAGTACGTCGATTTCAGCTACGTTATTCACGTAGCTGAAGTTGCATGACTTAGATTGATCCTGCCTCCAGTATAGACCAGGCCTAAGGAAGTCAGAGGGAGACACAGAACTTGAAAATGGAGTTCACTACAGCTGCTGGAGAATTGCTCTGGTTTGACCAGAACAGCCTGTGCTTTAACCTTCATTTCTCTATGCTAACCTAAGGACATCCAGTGCCATGTTCTAGTGGACTAATAAATCCTACTCTGTTCTGAAAATGGTGTTTGAGTATCACTGAAAATAATGGCTGGGTGCATTAGTCCCAGTGCTTAATTTGTAATGAAAGTGGTGCCAGGGCTCAAGCAAGTTTTTTTACTCTTGTAACTGATGTGGCAAGCCCAGAGGTCCCAGGGCTAGGAACTGCCAAGTATAGAGGTGCTGGGGCTAAACCCTGGCACAAATTAATCCCTGATTCATTGGTACCGACTCCATGGGTGTTCTGGGGCTGGAGCACCCATGGGGAAAAATTGGTGGGTGCTCTGCACCCACCAGCAGCTCCTCGCCCCAGCTCACCTCCGCCTCTGCTCCACCTCCACCTCTTCGCCTAAGCACGCTGCTGCGTTCTGCTTCTCCCCGCTCCCTCCCAGCACTTGGTGCCACAAAACAGCTGATTTGCACAGCAAGCCTGGGAAAGAGTGGGAAGGAGGGGAAACGTGGCATGCTTGGGGAGGAGGCGGGGCCGAGGCAGGGATTTGGGGAGGGATCCAATAGGAGCAGGGAGGGGTCGAGTTGGGGCGAGGACTTTGGAGCAGTGGTGGGGTTGGAGCACCCACTAGTGCTGAAAAAAGTTGGTGTCTGTGCCCTGATTAGTCCCTGAAGAGTGTACAAGACTCTACCAGGAGTCTGTCTCAGCTGGACTTGCTAAACAGAGCTCATGGCATGAAGCTGGGATGCTGGAGCCCTATAGCAAAGTCTAGGAGGCAGCAAGCGGTGTGGCCTACTCTGAAGGAAGTGTAATACTCCTTGCCACATTAAAGGGGTTCCTCTCAGAGACTGTTTAAAAACTGGGGCATAGCACAGATCCTGTGGATCCTGACATTGGGTTCAACAAAGAATTAGAGCAGTTCTTGGAGGATAGGTCCAGCAATGGCTAATAGGCAAGGTGATGAGGGCCACAACCCTGCTCCAGGTGCCCCTAAAAATTTTCATTACCAGGAATTGGGGCTCGACAACATGGATGGATTTCTCAAAATTGCCCTGTTCTGTTAATTCCCTCTGAAGCGTCAGGCACTGGCCGCTGTCAGAAGACAGGATTCTGGGCCAGATGGATCACTGGTCTGACCCAGTGTGACCGTTCTTATATCTGGGCTGTTTTAGGGGACAGAACAAAACCCTCAAAGTTCTAAGCTTAATCAGTCAGTTTGTACTGACGCTAAACAAGGAAAAGTATGTTTTCCACCTATACCAAATGGAGCTTTTAGGACAGACAATAAAGGTAAAAGAAATGATTTCAACAGCTCCAGTTCTCAAGTAGAATGATGTGAACTAACCCACAACTGTTGGTGCGGATGCAAGCAGCTGTGGCCTAGGTGGTGCATTGTTGCAACAACATGGATCTGAGTGGAAGTTAGCTGCATTTTGCTCCTGCACACTCTGAGGCCTTGGCTACACTTGCAAGTTGGGCCTTGGCTACACTTGCAAGTTGCAGCGCTGGTGAGGGGGTTACAGCGCTGCAACTTAGCAGGTGTCCACACTTACAAAGCTCAGCCAGCGCTGCAACTCCCTGTCTGCAGTGCTGGCTGTACTCCTGGTCTGCTACGGGTGTAGCGAATCCAGCGCTGGTGATGCAGTGCTGCCCATCAGGTGTGGACACTCACCAGCGCTGTAATTGGCCTCCAGGTATTAGGAGGTATCCCACAATTCCTCCCGGAGCTACTTATCTAAAAAACAACACAGCTGCTCTTTGCTGCAGCCAGAGCCGAGCTGAGGCTTTGGAACGTTCACAGCTGTTTGCTTGAGGAGACAAACACCACGGCAGGGGGGAGGGAGGAGTCCAGAGAAGTGCTTATCTGGTCTGAAACCTTTTTACATTTAAGAAGTGATTGAGAGAGGGGTGCGGGAAATGGCCAGAATTTGCAAGGCAGGCAGTCACAGTGTCTGCTCCAAAATCCACTCTCTCTGTCCCCCACACCTGCATGTCACACTCCACCCCACCCCCTCTTTTGAACTTGCAAGCAGGGAGCTGTCACAGTGTCTGCTCCAAAATCCACTCTCTCTGTCTCTCCCCGACACTCCACTGTCACACTCCACCCCACCCCCCTCTTTTGAAAAGCACGTTGCAGCCACTTGAATGCTGGGATAGCTGCCCACAATGCACCACTCCCAACAGCGCTGCAAAAGCTGCAAATGTGGCCACACTGCAGCGCTGGGCCACACTGCAGCGCTGGCCCTACACAGCTGTACGACCACAGCTGTAACTACCAGCGCTGCAAAAATGTAAGTGTAGCCATGGCCTCAGAAACAGAAAGACAACATGCACAGATTGAAAAGGTGTGCTGAGCGAGCGTATGGGCATACATTCCATTTTACAGATATCTGTGTGAATTGGATTCCTTTACACTGACAACAGGCCATAAACTGCTTATTATCTTCATCAATGGAAAGTAGTGCTTGATCCAAGTCCTAAGATGCCAGTGTCTATCAAGAGGTTAATGTGATTTAACCCAATTGCTAATTATGTTCCTGGGGAAAATATGGCAATGGCAGACGTGACAGAGCCCAGCATTGTACTCAACTGCTCATGAGCTCGAAGATGGCATGAAGACATATGGATGCTGTAGATGCATCCAGACCAGTGTCACAAGACACTGTACCAGCTACAAATAACCTTGACACACAACTTCAAGAAGTTCTAAGTTACATTAGAGCCATCTGGCCCAAGTACCTAAAGGGCACTAAGGAAGTGACAATTGCAGTACATGGACAATTAAGCAAGTCAAATAGACTCATGATTAAAGGTAAGTGCCTCATAAATTTCAAATGAAATGAGAAATCCTACACTTTATCCATGACGGACATCAAGGACTAACTGACTGCTGTGAACAGGCCAACCTGTCAGTGTGGTGGCCAGGCATCAGCAAGCATATAAAGAATCTGCAGGTGAACATTGCAGAAGTAACAGATCATCATAATACAAAGAACCTTTAACAATAACACCTCTACCAGACAGATGTTGGAAGAGACCAGCTGCAGAAGTAAGTGAATTCAGAGGACATCATTACCTGAACATATTGGTCTATTTTTCCAGGTGTATAGAAATCACATCACATCACAGTGTTATAGAGAAACTGAAATGCACTTCTGCTCACTTCAGTATTCCTGAACCACCAGTGAAAGACAATGGACCACAATTCCCTGCAGTAGAATTTAAGTCATTCCAAATGAAATATGATTTTGATCATATTACTAGCAACCCACATTACCCACAAGCAAATGGAGAGGCTGAGAGGTGTACAGACAACCAACAAAATCCTACGACAGGAAGATCCATTCCTTGCTCTTCTGAGCTACAGATCAACACTGATAACAGCTACTGAGTATAGTCCAGCACGATGGGAAGACAATTTAGAACTACTGTTCCAATTTGGCACAAGAACCTTTCTCCAAAGTGGCCAGACATGAAGAGTGTAGCCAAATAGACAAAAAGAGCTTATGAACACTCTTACAATAAACATCACTCAGAGAGCTTCCGGGTTTAGAAACTGGTGACTGTGTTTGTGTCAAATTGGACAGAGAAAAGGAGGGAGAACACCAGCTGTTGTCACAAAGAAAAATAATTCATCACCCAGGTCGTATGTGATTCAGACCAAGAGTGGAGAATTCAACAGAAACCGTCCACATCTACAGTTTATTCCTCAGAAAGAACCATCAGAGCAAACTCTACAGATGACGGATGCAGAAGAAGAAGACTCAAAGATTCCAAAATGACCACAGCCCATCATTGCACCTAATGGCCGGCCAGATGACAAAGTTGTTACATGTTCTGGTTGTGTAATTAGAAAACCAGTATGATTCAGAGACACTTAATAGACTGATACATATTGAACTTCAAAGATAGCGTAAGTGTAAATTTTGAAACATTTTGTAAATCGTAGGAATCATGGGCAGCAGGTGGGATGCGGCAAGCAGCGGGGCCTCATGGAGGAGAGTAGGGATGCAGTGAGCAGCAGGGCCTCTTGGGGGAGAGGGGATGGAGGAGAGGCAGGATGCAGTGAGCAGTGGAGACCTCCAAAGGCGGGGGGTAGGGTGGAGTGGAGGAGAGGCGGGACTCAGCCAGGCAGCGGTGGCTCCTTGGGGAAGGGGCGGAGCAGAGACAGGAAGAGGTGGAGTGCAAGCTGAGCCACCATGGCTCAGGCAGCTGGTCACAAGGGAGGCTTAGCCTCCCCTGGCCTATTATACCTGCCGCCTACGGTAGGAATGTAAAACTTAAAGGGGAAGATGTAATGGAATGCTAAACTGTATAATGCCATTCACCACTAGGTGGAGCCCTTCGTAGCATTACTTATCTGAGCTGCTCGAAGCTAGCGCTAGCAGTGTCTTAAAGAGATCTTAGAGGGTACGTCCACGTAGTGATCAATCTATTGGGGATTGATATATCACGTCTCGTCTAGACGCGATATATCGATTCCCAAATGTGCTCCCATCGACTCCAGAACTCCACTAGGGCAAGCGGCGGTAGCGGAGTCAATGGGGGAGCTGCGGCCATTGATCCCGCACCGTGAGGACGGGAGGTAAGTTGAAATAAGATACGTTGACTTCAACTACGCTATTCCTGTAGCTGAAGTTGCATATCTTAGATTGACACCCCCTCCCCCCCGGCGTAGACCAGGCCGAAGAGAACACACCTTCTTGAATCTTTCTCTGGGGTGGAAGCTCTGTTACCAGCCCACATGACAACCTGCATTCGGCTTCACTCTTTGTTAACGAAATATGGTGGCAGCATCTCAGCCGTGAGTTCTCAGCAGTGCGACAGCAGACAACATGAACCAGGAAACTCAGTGTAAAGCCCTGCTGGCCAGAGCCCTGGATTTTGCAGACACAAACCTAGCCCAGCAATGGTGGAAGCAGGGGAAGGAGGAGTTTGAGCTGTGTACACCTGTGGCCAGGCAGGAGGACAACCACATGGTGGGAATGTGGCTGACAGAGTCCCATTAGCCAGATTTCCTCTGAGAACAAAGCCTGCAGGCTTTGCTATAATTGCTGCTAAACCTGGCTCATGCATGCAGGGATAACTGCTCTTTGCAAACCAATGAAGGAAGCTTAATGCCATTACTTGAGGTTCAAGATGATGGTTATAATTTGGATTAATTGGTAATAAACAGAGAGCTTCATTAATCACACTAGATCCATGGAGAGGTGACACATTGATCCCCTAACTGTGGGCATTGATTGGAGGTGTTCAGCTCTCTGCTTCCCATTAATTCCTCTCTCAAGGCACCTGCAAACAAATATGCCTGCAGCTAATCTCTCTCTTCTGAGGAGAACTGTGGGATTTGGAAGGGTCTCTTCACGCCTGTGTTCTGAAGGTTACTCCTGTGTTCTGACAGTTACAAAGCCCTCACTCTGATCCGTACAGCAGAGCAGTTAGGACATTGTGAGCTTTACAGTATCCTGAGCTCCATAATCATTGCCAGCGAAATTCACTGGCTCACGTCAGGCTGGAAGGAAGCAGCGTTTATCCAGGCATTGATGTAATGTGCCTACACTTCCCAGCTAATTGCTGTGGAGTGCTCTGGGGATCCAGGATAAAAGCTCCTACAAAGGCAGAAACCTGGAGCTGCATTTCCTCTCACTGCTGCCCTTGTTGGTGTGGGTTGAAAATGTGGGGAATACTCTAGGACAGGGGCTGGCAACCTTTCAGCAGTGGTTTACCGAGTCTTCATTTATTCACTCTAATTTAAGGTTTCACGTGCCAGTGATACATTTTAATGTTTTTAGAAGGTCTCTTTCTATGAGTCTATAATATAGAACTAAACTATTGTTGTATGTAAAGTAAATAAGGTTTTTAAAATGTTTTAAGAAGCTTCAATTAAAATTAAATTAAAATGCAGAGCCCCCCGGACCAGTGGCCAGGACCCGGGCAGTGTGAGTGCCACTGACAATCAGCTTGCATGCTGCCTTCGGCACACGTGCCATAGGTTGACTGCTAGACCCCTGGTCTAGGATGAGCAACATGGAGGCCATTCACAGCGAGCTCCTGGACAGCAGAGTAAGGTGAGCTGTTGAGCTATGGTGCTAAACTGAGCATGGCAGGGGGACCAGGGGGTACATTAGGGCTCTGTAGATAGCAGCCATGCCATGTCCCTTTATCTAAGCCGCACTGCTGCTCTAATTCCCTGGACCACTTCCCCATGGCTTTAGCCCACTCTTCACCCTTCCCTTAGGGCAGGGGTCAGCAACGTGCAGCTCCGGAGCTGCATGTGGCTCATTGGCTGCCCTGTTGCGGCTCTTTGCAGGCTTTGCCTGCCTGCCATGGCCCCACACTGCTCCCAGAAGTGGCCGGTTGCTGGCATGTCTCTGTGCACCCCTGGCAGGGGGGAGGAAGCTCTGCACACCACCTCCGCCCCCAGCACCATCCTCACAGTTCCCATTGGCTGGTTCCCGGCCAATGAGAGCTGCGGGGGCAGTGCTTGCGGGCACAGGCAGTGCATGGAGACCCGCTGCCCCACTTCTCCCCAAGGGGCAGGCTGAGACATGCTAGCAGCCAGCCGCTTCTGGGAGCAGCATAGGGCCACAGCAGGCAGGCAGCCTGCCTCAGCCCTGCTGTACCGCCAGCCAGGAGCCACCTATGGTAAGCACCTCCCACCCAGAGCCTGAACCTTGCATCCCATCCTGCACCCCAATCCCTTGCCCCAGGTCAGAACCCCTTCCTGCACCGAAACTCCCTCCCAGACCCCGCACCCCCTCCTGCACCCCAATGCCCTGCCCAAGCCCAGAGCCCCCATCTGCACCAATCTCCCTCCCAGAGCCCATGCCCCTTATCCTCTCCTGCACTGCAATCCTCTGCATCAGCCCAGAGCCCCCTCCTGTACCGAACTCCCTCCCAGAGGCCAGTTTATTCCATCATCTATTTTATTTAAATCAGAATTTGTCACTTGCTGAATACCTGCTATCTTTGTGTAAGTGTACAAGTAGCTTTGCATGTGATGCGGCTCTCAAAATATTTTGGTCAAAGACAAAAACTAAAACATGGCCCTTCTTCTTTGAAAGGCTGCTGACCGCTGCCTTAGGGCCTTGTCCTGGTGCAATCCCAACAGCCAGCCCAGAACTCCTTCCCATTCCCCTGGGCCTGTACCAGCACTGCTCTGTCCAAGGTCCTGTAGCTCCCTCAGCCAGCCAAGCACACTATCCACTCTCCTCCAGGTCCAGCAAGGAACTGACCTCACCGGCTCTGCAGTCTTCTCATACTAGCCAGGTGGGCCCCTGTTGGCTGCTCCCTGCTGGGGCAGAGTGTGGCAGGGCCGTGAGGCCTCCAGCAGGGGTCTCTGGACATAATCGGCCTGGTGACATCATGGTTTAAAGACTTCAAGTCACAGAGACGCCACCATTTACACTAGTGAAAACCTGCGAGTGACCCGTATCCCACACTGCAGAGAAAGACAAAAAACCCGACAGTTCCTACCAGTCTGACCAAGGGGGAAATTCCTTCCTGACCCCAAATATGCCAATCAGTTAGACCCTGAGCATGCGGGCAAGACCCAGCAGCCAGACACCTAGGAAAGAATTCTGTGTAATAACTCTGAGCCTTCCCCATTGAGTGTCCCATCACTGGCCATGGGGATATTTGCTACCATCAGTTGCAGATAGGCCACATGCCATTGGAGGCAGTCCCATCCTGCTTCCACTCCGTCTTCTGTGCACGCACAGACCACCCAGCGACTCTCTACTGTGGTTTACTTACCGTTCCCTGCCACCTTTGCAGCGGTGTGCAGCACTTTATCTACAATAGCACTTAACTCCTGTCCCCTTAGACCAAGGAGAGGAGGGAGGAGCGGTCTCCTGGGAGTAGCTCTGAGATTCTGCCTCTCCCCCACCGCACTTTTTCTACTTTCTGGCCGAGTGGCTTACTGAGCCTCACAGCTGTCTCCAGCCCATCCCCGCCCGGTCAATTAAGCACAACTGTCACCCTCAGGTTTACTCCCAGGCAGGGGCGGCAGAAGCTTCCTAAAAGTGTGTGTGTGGGGGGCCACTGGCACCTGAACTGAGGCCCTGCCCCCCATGCCACCCCTTACCCAAGGCCTTTGCTCCACCTCTTCCCCCAAGACCTCGCCCCCGTTCTTTCCTCTCTGCTCCCTTCCCCCGTTGTTTACTCTTATGGCTGGTAAAAAGTGGGAGGGCTATGGCCTTTCCTATTCCGGCGCCCCTGCTCCCAGGCACTCACTGGAGCTGCGGTGAGTAGAGTGCTGGTTCCTCTGCCACAGGGGAGCTTTTATAGTGAGAACTGGACAGAGCCCTGAAGTCACTCATGTAGGGCAAGGATTAGGGTGAGCCCCAGTTCACATGGGGGCCAGTGCTGTGAGGAGCGGTTTCAGGGAGCGTGGGAAAGGTCCATGGGTGAGCATGTGGGATGGGGTTGGGGGTGTATTATGGCATGCAGTGGGCCAGCTAAGAATGTGTACAGGCAGTGGTTTATCCTGAGCACATAAGTAGCAGGTTGGGTGAGTACAAGGTGTGAGGAATGGGTGAGGCTGCACTGTTGGGATATGGTGCTGAGAGGGTTGTGGGGGAGCAGAGCTGGTCAGAACAGGGAGTGCTCTTGGGAGCAGCAGAGGATATCTGTGGGGTGAGGTGTCTAGGGGAGTGTGGGGCAGGGTTAGGAGCATGGGGAGCAGCTGATGAAGAGCACTGGCACAGCAGTGTCAGGTGTGCGTGTGAGGTGCAGGACGGTGAGCACCTAGAAAGCTGTGGTATGGAAGGCTGCATGGAGCATGTGGAGTGAGAATTGGGGAGCCCTTAGCCCCTCCCCCAGGGCTGCAGCTCAGCCATGACCTCCTGATCTGACTGCTCAGCCCTGACCCACAGCCCTCTCTTGAGATTGTGACATACAGCGTTGTTTCTCCAGTATGATCTAATCCCCTATAGAACCCCCACTTTTCTGGTCTGGGAGGAGTCTGCAGCTCACAGAACAGGCATGGGTCAGATGAAATCAGCAAAGCAAGAATTCTCCACAAACTTATGGGTAAAATAACTTTGAATAATGAGTCAAGCTGAGAAAGTCCTAAGGTGCCCTGGGTTATTCCTGAGCAGAAAGAGGTGAAATCCATCAGCAGGACCTAGACAGGTCCCGCCCAACCTGGCTGTGTGAGCAGGGGAGTTGATGTTACCTTCATATGTAGCACTGGGGAGACCGTTGCCGCAGTACTGTATCCCGTTCTGGTGTGCCCACACCACAAAAAGGAGGCTGGGAAAATTGGAAAGACTGCAGCAAACAGCCACAAGACTTAGTGGCGGGCTGGAAAAACAGCCTGCCAAGGAAAGACCAAAGAAGCTCAATCTATTTCACTTACCTAAGAGAGGGTTAGGAGCTGACTTGATCTCCCTCTGTAAGTAACCACACAAGGATAGGAATCCTGACAGTAGTCGGCTCTTTTAATTTAACAGATTAAGGCATAACAAGCCCCAAAGGGCGGAAGCTAAAGTGAGACAAATGGAGCTTGGAAATTAGGTGCACATGTTTAACAATGAGAGTCATTAACCATTGGAATGATTTACCTAGGAGTGTGGGGGAGTCTCTGTCTTTAGCTAAAAGTTGGAGGAGAAAAGAGCATGCTCTCATTCAATCAGGAGTTACGGGTTTGATGCAGGACTTACTGGGTGAGATTCTCACGCCCATGTGATGCAGAAGGTAAGGCTGGATGACCAGCATGGTCCCTGGAATCTGACTCTGCTTGACAAACAGTTGGTGACCCTTTGTCTGAAGGAAGCTATATAAAAGCAAAGTGTTTCATCACAATCCAATTGCCAGATCTTGGCTACCCAACTCACGACAACAGCCCCCTTAAACTCAGCGTTGATGAGAGTGAGGGGAATGGTGCACAGTCACTGCTTATTATTGCTTGAATTCGGTCTGTTTCTCTGCACACACAATCTCCACAAACTGATCACAACACTCTACCCGTTAGTTAGTTACTGGTTCTTTTAACTGTGGGATAATTGTGGTGAGTTCTAAATTCAAATTTTTTGAGCTATATGGATTACCTGTAATTGATATGCTATACAGTGTGTCCTTCTCCCTTGACTTGGGCCTGATCTACATGTAAAAATTAGATTGACCTAGCTACATCGCTCAGGGCTGTGAGCGCTGTAGTTTTGTCGAATTAACCCCTGGTGTACACATGGCACAGCTGCAGCGCCGTGGCTATCGCGTAGACATGGCCTGGGCGAGCAAGCAAGCAAGCACTTCCACATGAATATAAGCAAGTGTTTCACCACCCATTCCAAGAATACTTGCATACGCAGCTTGGAAATGTGCTTTCCACAGGTGTTTGGGCCAGGCCGATTCCACTGTTCTCAGGAAAGGGAACCCAAATAAGAGGCAGTCATACTTGAAGCACATTTATTTAAAAATTCAGGCAAATTCTTGTGGAGATTTTTTAGTCTTCCTCCCTTCCTGTCAACAGAGCTCATCACCCGTTTAAGCAAAATAATGCTAATCGCCGGACTGTAGACATGAGAAATCACCAAAGACATTGGCCTGTTTCTGAGCCAGATACACGTCCCATCCCCTTGGAACAACACTTTCCACTGCATTCTCCTCTCAGCACTACAGAATCAGCTGCTGTGGCCATGACCCTGAGCTTCAGAGCGACTGCAGGGTCTGATCCATCATTTCATTAGCACTTGATGAGGTGTGTAGAATTGTAGAGAACTTCATTTCCCCCTGCCTAGCAATGCTGTGCTGGAAAATGGCTGGTCTGCATGCCCACAAAGCAGGGATGACAGCTATGTAGGTGTGACAGAATATGATGTTTATGTTTTTATAAATGTGACAGTTGTAATATCGATGGTTACTTTTAAGCATGTTTTCTATTTTTATCTATTTAAATTTTCATAGTTATTGGGAATTATGGGGAGTTAAACAATATTTATGTAAAGATAGTAGATGTTACAATTCGAGAAGTTCAAGCTTTCTAACCTTTAAAACACAAATTGCCGACATCACATGTCCAAATAGACCCTGTAAATATTCTTAAATCAAACTCCAAAAGGTTCTCAAGCAGCATTCTTTCTTTGCTAGCTATGAATTTCAATGATTATTGATAGAAATGGGTTTGGTGAATTTCAATGATTATCGATGGCTGTGTTTGGTGAAATCGGTGTTTACTGGCATTGCCCGATAAAAACTGAATCCTTCCAGGACTTCTGATATGACTAGGAATCTGTGCAGGGCTGACACAAATAACAGGGAAAGACCTGTTTCTCCATCACACCAGCAATGTCAGTTTTGCCAGAGGGACATTTAGCTTATGAGCCCTGGAAGAATTTCAGGAGGATTTGAGTCTGCACTGTTGGAAGAGGAAGGTTTGCAAGAATGTAATCTGTATTCAGTGCCCAAACATGTATGAAGCACAGATATTCTAATCCGAGCTCCATGACATTTCTCCACTGGGGCCACGTCTACACTACGGGATAATATCGAATTAGCTAAAATCGGTTTCTTAAAACTGATATTATAAAGTCGAGTGTGCGCGTCCACACTAGGCACGTTAATTCGATGGTGTGCGTCCATTGTCCAAGGCTAGCGTCGATTTCTGGAG